>NC_081555.1:135015992-135315992 GCF_963082655.1 Stomoxys calcitrans
CAAATACTCACCGATTTTAAAGTATCCATCATAAGGTTCCATATGAGTAACAGAGATGAACTCCTGGGGACAGCCACACTCAATATCCTTCCTAACCGCATCGGCACCACATATTGTAGCTATATCGAAATATGGTCCGATTTGGACCATATTCGGCACGGACATTTAATGGTCTAATAAGAAAAAGTCATTGCTCAATTTTGTAGAACAAAATATTGGTCTTTTTGGTAGCTATATCCAAATATAGACCGATCTGAACCATATACAACACGGATGTCAAAAAGCCTAACATAAGTCACTGTGTCAAATTTCAGCGAAATCGGATTATGAATGTGCCTTTTATGGGGCCAAGATATTAAATCAAGAGATCAGTCTATAGGGCAGCTATATCCAAATCTGAATCGATCTAGGCCAAATTGAAGAAGTATGTCGAGCTCACTGTCCCAAATTTCGGCGACATCAGACAATAAATGCGATCGAGAGATCGGTCTATATGACAGGTATAGCCAAATCTAGACCGATCTGGGCCAAATTGCATAAGGATGTTGAGGAGCCCAACACAACTCGCTGTCCCAAATTTCGGCGATATCGGACAATAAGTGCGCCTTTTATGGACCCAAAACCTTAAATCGAGAGATCGGGTAATAAATAAAGCATATAATGGCATTAGACCCTTTATCGGAGGATCGGTCTATATAGCATCTATATCCAAATCTAGACCGATCTGAGCCAAATTGCATAAAGATGTTGAGGAGGCTAACACAACTCACTGTACCAAGTTTCGGCGATATCGGACAATAAATGCGCTTTTTAATGACAAAAAGCCTTAAATCGACAGATCGGTCTATATGGCATCTATATCCAAATCTGGACCGATCTGGGCCAAATTGACCAAGGATATCAAGGGGCTTAACACATCTCACTGTCCAAAATTTTGGCAAAATCGGATAATAAATGTAGCTTTTATGGGTCTAAGACCTTAAATCGGTGGATCGGTCTATATGGGGGCTATATCGAGATATAGTTCAATATAGCCCATCTTCGAATTTAACCTGCCTATGGACAAAAAAAGAAATTATGCAAAGTTTCAGCTCAAATAGTATAGAGATTTTCATACTCACCACCGTAGGATAGGGGGTATATTCATTTAGTCATTCCGTTTGCAACACATCGAAATATCAATTTCCGACCCTACAAAGTATATATATTTCGGATCGTTGTAAACTTCTAAGACGATATAACGATGTCCGTGTGTTAGTCCGTCGGTTTGTTGTAATCACCCTACAGCCTTCAAAAATTGAGATATTGAGCTGAAATTTGGCACAGATACGTCTTTTTAATGCACGCTAGTTAAGTTCTTAAACGGGCCAAATCGGACCATATTTGGACATAGATGCTATATAGACCGATCCTCCGATAAAGGGTCTAATGCCATTATATGCTTTATTTATTACCCGATTTTGCTGAAATTTAAAACAGTGAGTAGTTTTAGACCTCCCAACATTCTGCCTAAATATCGTTTAGATCGGATTATATTTAGATATAGCTGACATATATCCCGATCGGCCGATAAACGGTTTATAATCCATAAAAGCTTTATTTATTACCCGATTTCGCTTAAATTTGAAACAGTAGGTTAATTTAAGCCTCCCGATATCTGACCTAAATATGGTTCAGATCGGATTATATTTAGATAGAGCTGCCATATAGTCCGATCTCCCGATTAAGGGTCTGACGCCCATAAAAGCTTTATTTTTTAACCGATTTCGGTGAAATTTGAAACAGTAGGTTAATTTAAGCCTCCCGATATCTGACCTAAATATGGTTCAGATCGGATTATATTTAGATAGAGCTGCCATATAGTCCGATCTCCCGATTAAGGGTCTGACGCCCATAAAAGCTTTATTTTTTAACCGATTTCGGTGAAATTTGAAACAGTAGGTTAATTTAAGCCTCCCGACATCTGACCTAAATATGGTTCAGATCGGACTTTATTTAGATAGAGCTGCCATATAGACCGATCTGCCGATAAAGGGTCAGACGCCCATAACAGCTTTATTTTTTAACCGATTTCGCTGAAATTTGAAACAGTAGGTTAATTTAAGCCTCCCGACATCTGACCTAAATATGGTTCAGGTCGGACTATATTTAGATATAGCTGCCATATAGACCGATCTCCCGATTAAGGGTCTGACGCCCATAAAAGCTTTATTTTTTAACCGATTTCGGTGAAATTTGAAACAGTAGGTTGATTTAAGCCTCCCGACATCTGACCTAAATATGGTTCAGATCGGATTATATTTAGATAGAGCTGCCATATAGTCCGATCTCCCGATTAAGGGTCTGACGCCCATAAAAGCTTTATTTTTTAACCGATTTCGGTGAAATTTGAAACAGTAGGTTAATTAAAGCCTCCCGACATCTGACCTAAATATGGTTCAGATCGGACTTTATTTAGATAGAGCTGCCATATAGACCGATCTGCCGATAAAGGGTCAGACGCCCATAACAGCTTTATTTTTTAACCGATTTCGCTGAAATTTGAAACAGTAGGTTAATTTAAGCCTCCCGACATCTGACCTAAATATGGTTCAGGTCGGACTATATTTAGATATAGCTGCCATATAGACCGATCTCCCGATTAAGGGTCTGACGCCCATAAAAGCTTTATTTTTTAACCGATTTCGCTTAAATTTGAAACAGTAGGTTAATTTAAGCCTCCCGACATCTGACCTAAATATGGTTCAGGTCGGACTATATTTAGATATAGCTGCCATATAGACCGATCTCCCGATTAAGGGTCTGAAGCTCATAAAAGCTTTATTTTTTAACCGATTTCGCTGAAATTTGAAACAGTGAGTAGTTACGCCTCTCAACATAGGACTCAAATGTGGTTCAGATCGGATTATATTTAGATATAGCTGCCATATAGACCGATATGCCTTATTACCCGATTTCGCTCAAATTTGAAACAGTGAGTTGTTTTGAGCCTCCCGATATCAGAGCTTAATATGGTTGAGGTCGGACTATATTTAGATATAGCTGCCTTATGGACCGATCTGCTGATAAAAGGTCTGAAGCCGTAAAAGTTGTATTTTTTATCCGAGGTCTCCCAACATCCGTGCCAAATATGGTTCGGATCGGATTATATTTAGATATAGCTGCCATCTCCGATAAAGAGTATGAGCCCATAAAAGCTATATTTTTTATCCGAAACAGTAAGTAGTTTAGGTCACCCGCCATCTGATCCAAGTATGGTAAAAATCGGACTGTATTTAGATATAGCTGTCATATAGACCCATATTCCGGTTAAGCGTCTGAAACTCATAAAAGCTTTATTTATTACCCGATTTTGTTGAAATTTGAGATACAAAATTCAACTGTGACTTATATTTATTAGACCACTCAAAGTCCGTGCCAAATTTGAGTGCATAATTTATCCAATTTTTACCGGATTGTGCCGAAGGGGGGGTTTTCATATATACCCGAGGTGGTGGGTATCCAAAGTTCGGCCCGGCCGAACTTAAAGCCTTTTTACTTCTTAAAGACAGATTTCAACAGACAGACGGCCCCCATCCTTCTGTGGTAGGTATAAAAAAAAACCATTTAGGAACAGGGGCAAACTTCTCACATATAAATGAGTGCTCTCCGATTCAAGTTTAAGCTCAGTGATAAGTGTCTCATTTTGATAGCCGAAGTTTTTACATTGCATAGTACCGCACAAATGTCGCCAGCAACAAGAGGGGGATAAACACCGGTGAAAAATGTTTCGATGTTCTCGCCAGGATTCGAATCCAGGCGTTTAGCGTCCTAGGTGGGCATGCTAGCCTCAGAGCTACGGTGGCCTCATTTACAAACAGAGTTAATGAGAGTAAATTATATGCAGAATCCATGCAGACTCAAGATGTGGCTCGGCTGAACTTAGCCCATCTTTACTTGTTTTATTTTAAAAATCACTTATTCACTTGAATCTTTTAACGCCCTTTAAACGTAGCTTTAATTATTATAATAACTTGGCAACATTGCCTTTCTATCAGCACCATCAGCTATTAATTTAACGAAAATTTCCTATTCCTGTAATTATTTTTAAGGTGAAAGGAAAATCCGGTTTTTCACACGTGCATTTACAAAGACTTTCATAGAGATTTTTCTTGTCTTCCTGAATTTCAAGCTTATTGTCTTACTTAGCATAAAGGATTTTTTTCATTATATATAATGGTACTATGCCATAATGTGTGTGTAGGCCCAAGTGTGTGTGTGTGAGTGCATTAAATGTTACGGGCACCAGTAATCATCGAAGGATATCCATATGCTAATGATTCCATAAACAATGGATATAAAGAAGACCTTTATGCTCTCAGAAACAGGGAAAGTAGGAGATCCATGCTTAGTAAGTTGGCTATGTACATAAGTATGCCTGTGTGTGCCCTGTGTGTACCCTGTGTGTGTGTATGGAGGAGAGTGGGCTATGAATGCCATTGACAGGTGTAATAATACATTAAGTCGACATTATATATTCATATCATTTTATGATAATGGTTGAATTTTTAAGTTAAAACCGTCATCTCTTTCTCTCTCCACCTCACTTTCCTTATCTCGGTTTGATTCCTTTCGATATGGATTTTAATGTTTTGGTATTTGTGTGTTATATTCTTGCAGACATTCGAATTGGAATGAACATAAAAGTGACAGAAACATGAAAAGGAGATTTTCCCCCAACATGAATACTCTTAGTTGAGGTTGTATAGATACATTTTCATGTAAAGGATCACAGTGGCGGACGAGTATAATCAAAGGTATGTCAAATTTTTTATTGCTTGCCAAACAGTCATATATGGACCGATCAAAAGTTTCAGAATTATTTCCGATTATTGGGAACCCGCTACTATGAATTCAGCTCACAATTTAAAAAAAAAATTACTTCGCTGAAGGGCATATGCGGGCTTTACGTACATAATTTCTGCCAAATCGAACAAAATTTAAGCTTCAAGGCAGAAGACTTTGGAAAATCGGTTTATACGGTAGCTACAACAGGAAATTGATACCATCCACTTTGTTATATCTCCATTTACTCCCATACCCACTTTCGCTGATTCCATTTCGATATGTTAAAAGACTGCAATTTCTTCTTCCGGTGACCGACTCATATTATCAAAGTCGCATAGTGGAAGAAAGAAAAAAAAAAACAAGTAAAAGCGTGCTAAGTTCGGCCGGGCCGAATCTTATATACCCTACACCATGGATCGCATTTGTCGAGTACTTTTCCCGGCATCTCTTCAGGATAAAAGAAAAGATTTGCTCTGCTATTAGAGCGATATCAAGAAATGGTCCGGTTCGGACCACAATTAAATTATTGGGTTGCCTGAAAAGTAATTGCGGATTTTTTAAAAGAAAGTAAATGCATTTTTAATAAAACTTAGAATGAACTTTAATCAAATATATAATTGCCATTTTGTTCGATAACCTTTTGCCATCTTCCTCGCAAATTTAGTATTCCACGCTCATAGAACTTCTGGCCTTTATCTGCAAAAAACTGAACCAAGTGCGATTTTATAGCCTCATCATTTCTAAAAGTTTTACCATTTAAGGAGTTCTGCAAAGATCGAAATAAATGGTAGTCTGATGGTGCAAGGTCAGGGCTATATGGTGGATGCATCAAAAGTTCCCAGCCAAGCTCACTCAGTTTTTGGCTAGTGACCAAAAATGTGTGCGGTCTAGCGTTGTCCTGGTGGAATATGACACCTTTACGATTGACCAATTCTGGTAGATTCTCCTTGAGGGCTGTATTAAATTTGTCCAATTGTTGACAGTAAACATCCGAATTAATCGTTTGGTTCCTTGGAAGCAGCTCAAAATATACCACACCCTTCCAATCCCACCAAACACACAGCATAACCTTCTTTTGGTGGATATCAGCCTTTGAAGTGGTTTGAGCTGGTTCACCATGCTTGGACCATGATCGTTTTCGACTAACGTTGTTGTAAACAATCCATTTTTCATCTCCAGTTATGATTCGTTTTAAAAACGGATCGAATTCATTGCGTTTAAGGTGCATATCACAAGTGTTGATTCGGGTTTTAAAATGAATTTCTTTCAATACATGTGGTACCAATATTAAAATTGACGCCAAACAAACAAATGTAAACAAAATTTTGCGCACTTTTTTTCTAAAGCAAGCTAAAAGTAACAGCAGATAACTGACAGAAGAAAGAATGCAATTACAGAGTCACAAGCCGTTAAAAAAATTTGTCAACGCCGACTATATTACTACTATTTATATTACCGACAATTACTTTTTGGGCAACCCAATATATGTTGCAGACCTGTGTAAAATGTGAGACCGATAGACCGATTCAGACCATAATAAACACGTATGTTGATGGTCATGAGAGGATCCGTCGTACAAAATTTCAGGCAAATCGGATAATAACTGCGACCTCTAGAGGCTCAAGAAGTCAAGATCCCAGATCGGTTTATATGACCAAGATCCGACGCTCGCCTCCAGAAAAACAGACGCTCGCCTCCAGAGAACAGACGCCCCCCCAGGGAACAGACGCTGATGTTGGCCATTGGTTATTTGAAGTCATCTCGAGTACCATTAGCACTCAGTATTTAAAAAGAACCAGCGCCACCTAAGACTCTCCTCTCGAAATCGCTGACTGCCCGTGGCCGCTTAAAAACGAAGCTTTCCACTATCCGCAACCTGTAGACGGGGCCGGTAGCTAACTAAGCTTCCCGTGATAGCTTAGCCAACTAAGCTTCCCGCGATTAACACAACACAAGTCGTAGTACAAAGTTCCAGCCCGTGTGGTGCTCAAAGTTGTCCCGTGTCGCCCGAAGCGGTAATGTCAAACCCGTATTGGCCCACACATCCGCTATTGCATATACTACACCTTCTCTACAAAAAGTTCGGGAATTTCAGGTGCAGATTTGCAAATCATGGTCCTGGTATTTTTTTCGGGAGTCGTCGACAACAACTACAAAAAGCTCGGAAATTTCAGGTGCAGATTCGTAAATCATGGTCCTGGTATTTTTTGCGGGAGTCGTCAACAACTTAAGATGAGTCCGTACTTCTCTTCCAGCTTTCTTAAGATTAATGGGTTTTTTCTGACTGCAGCTTAATAGCCCAGCTCCTCAGCCATGAAAACATGGGGGTATTATGGGATCGTGGAAGCCACCGCAGCGCAGAGGTTAGCATGTCTGCCTATGACTGTCGAGGACATTGGAAACAATTTTCAGCGGTGGTTATCCCCTCCTAACTTCTCCCCAAAGAGATGTCACACTGCGGCACGCCGTTCGGACTCGACTGTAAAAAGGAGACCCCTTCAAGTTGAGCTTTAACCTGAATCGCACACAACAATGTGGTGTGAGAAGTTTGCCGCAGTTCCTTAATGGAATGTTCATGAGCAAATTTGCAATTTGCAATTGTGGGATCGTACAAAAAAAAATAAATGTATTAAGACCACATAACCATTCCTTCCCAATAAGGCCCCATTGTCTTTTAAACATAGTCCTGCCTTCCATCCTTATTTAAAACTTATATCATTGATTGTATTTACTCATATACATGCCATACCAATATGAATGTTGTATGTGTCAGTAGGTTTATGTTGACACATCGTGCGTCTCACATTTGCCATGGCGATTAACATCAGCCTTCGGAGCACTCATTTGAATCCACTTAATCTTCGTTCCGATCCCTGTCCATACTCCAACAACCATAGGAGTATCGATATCTTTGATTGGATGTATTTGTGGTTTATGTTTTTATCACTGTAAAGCTCTTTAATGTCGATAGACCTTTTATATACAATCCATATAGGATGTATGCAAATACATATGAAGTACCGTTTGTATACATGTATATGTGCATACATTAAAATGCTTTAAAATAACGTCACTTTCATGCTTACACATGTGTGGTTACCAACAATGATATCTCCAGGACATTGGGACGTATCAAAAAAATGGCGAAGAGAAATAACAATTTTAAAACTTGATAAGGCATTCAGGAGGATAATTTAGACATCACATGACAGTGTTGAAAATTTACTTATGAGCATTCCATTAAGGAACAGTTTGCCCCTGTTCTCACATATCAAATAGTGCCGTCCGATTCAAGTTTAAGCCTAATGATAAGGGACCTCCTTTTATTAGTCGTGTCAGAATGGCGTGCCTCAGTGCGCACCTCTTTGGGGAGAAGTTTTTACATGGCTGCCATACCATTTTTATACCCACCACCACAGGACGGGGGAATACTAATCTAGTCATTCCGTTTCTAACACCTCGAAATATTGACCTAAGACCCCATAAAGTATATATTCTTGATCTCCTCGCCATTCTGAATCGAACTAGTCATGTCCGTCCGTCCGTTCTTTTTAGGCAAAAAAGAATAGATTTGCTCTGCTATTAGAGCGATATCGAGATATGGTCCGGTTCGGACCACAATTAAATTATATGTTGGAGACCTGTGTAAATAGTCAGCCAATTCGAATAAGAATTGCGCTGTTTGGGGGCTCAAGAAGTAAAATAGAGAGATCGATTTATATGGGAGCTGTATCAGGCTATAGACCGATTCAGACCATATTCAACACGAATGTTGATGGTCATGAGAGGATCCGTCGTACAAAATTTCAGGCAAATCGGATTGATTGAAGATCCCAGATCGATTTATATGGCAGCTATGTCAGGTTATGAACCGATTTGAGCCTTATTTAGCACAGTTGTTGAAAGTCTAGAAGCTCAAGAAGTCACGACCCAAGACCGGTTTGTATGTCAGCTATATCAGGTTATGGACCGATTTGAACTATTCTTCAAATTGTTGGATATAAAACAACACACGCCGTGCAAAATTTTATTCCAATCGGATAAGAATTGCGACTTCTAGAGGCACAAGAAGTCAAGACCCAAGAACGGTTTATATGGAAGCTATATCAAAACATGGACCGATATGGCCCATTTACAATCCCAACCGACCTACACTAATCAGAAGTATTTGTGCAAAATTTCAAGCGGCCAGCCCTACTCCTTCGAAAATCAACGTGCTTTCGACAGACAGACGGACGGACAGACGGATAAACGGTCAGACGGACGGAAAGACGGACGAACGTGGCTAGATCGACGTAAAATGTCACGACGATCAAGAATATATATACTTTATGGGGTCTCAGATGACTATTTCGAGTAGTTACAAACAGAATGACGAAATAAGTATACCCCCATCCTATGGTGGAGGGTATAAAAACGAATTTGGTATCCAATTGAAGAGTTACGTGTTTGGGGGTCCCCCACCCCATAACACCATCCTAATCGGACGTAAAGACCGACCATTTCAATACGGAGTTATATAAAAGCTTTTTGGAAGTAGAGTACGAAATTGATACTAATTTTCGGGACAAAGACCCTTGGGTCCACTCCAACCTCAAGAAGAACTTATTTTCCAATCATGCCAAAATGGGGCTCATATAAAATGTTTTTGAAAGTTGAACACGTAGCTTATATTTACTTTAAAGACAAAGCGTCTGGGTGACCACACCACCCCGACATACCTCGTAAACAGGAAATATTTCAAAAGTGGTAATATGGCGTGGTACCTCGCAAGTTTCATAGGCATTAAGAGGCGATAACCACCGAATATACCCCATCCGAAATATTCGTTTTGTCATTCTATTTGCAACACATCGAAATATCCATTTCCGACCCTAAGACGATCTAGCCATGCCCGTCCGTCTGTCCGTGCGTCTGTCCCTCTGTCTGTCGAAATCACGCTACAGTCTTTAAAAATAGAGATATTGAGCTGAAACTTTGCACAGATTCTTTTTTTGTCCATAAGCAGGTTAAGTTCGTGTATGGGCTATATCGGATTATATCTTGGTATAGCCCTCATATAGACCGATGCGCCGACTTAGGATCTTAGGCCCATAAAAGACACATTTATTATCCGATTTTGCTAAATTTTGGGACAGTGAGTTGTGTTAAGCCACTCGTAATCCTTCTTCAATTTGGTCTAGAACGATCCAGATTTGGATATAGCTGCCATATAGACCGATCCGCCGATTTAGGGTCTTAGTACCATAAAAGGCGCATTTATTGTACGATTTTACTAAAACTTGGGACAGTGAGTTGTGTCAGGCCCTTAAACATCTTTCTTCAATTTGGCCCAGATTGGTCCAGATTTGGATATTGGTTCCGTATTGACAGATCTCTCGATTTAAGGTTTTGGGCCCATAAAAGGCCCATTTGTTATCCGATGTCGCCGATGAGTTAAGTTAAGCGCCACGACATACTTCTTCAATATGGCACAGATCGGTCAAGATTTGGATATAGCTGCCATATAGACCGATCTCTCGATTTAAGGTTTTGGCCCCATAAAAGGCGCATTTATTGTCTGATGTCTCCGATATTTGGGACAGTGAGTTGTGTTAGGCCCTTCCACATCCTTCTACAATTTGGTCCAGATTTGGATATAGCTTCCGTATTGACAGATCTCTCGATTTAAGGTTTTGGGCCCATAAAAGGCCCATTTATTGTCCGAATTCGCCGATGAGTTAAGTTAAGCGCCACGACATACTTCTTCAATATGGCACAGATCGGTCAAGATTTGGATATAGGTGCCATATAGACCAATCTCTCGATTTAAGGTTTTGGCGCATTTATTGTCTGATGTCTCCGATATTTGGGACAGTGAGTTGTGTTAGGCCCTTCCACATCCTTCTTCAATTTGATCGGTCGAGATTTGAATATAGCTGCCATATAGACCAATCTCTCGATTTAAGGTTTTGGGCCCATCAAAGACGCATTTATTGTGCGATGTCGCTGAAATTTGGGACTGTGAATTAGGTTAAACCCCTCGACATATTTTTCCAATCTGGCCTAGATCGATCAAGAATTGTATATAGCTGCCATATAGAACAATCTCTCGGTTTAAGGTTTTGGGCCCATAAAAGGCGCATTTATGGACCGATGTCGCCGAAATTTGGGACAGTGAGTTGTGTTAGGCCCTTTGACATTCTTCTTCAATTTGGTCCTGATTTGGATGTAGCTGCCATATAGACCGATCTATCGATTTAAAGTCTTGGTCCGATAAAAGGCGCATTTATAATCCGTTTTCATTGAAATTTGAAATAGTGACTTATGACTTGTACTTATTAGTATTTGGTCCAAATCGCAACATATTTCGATATAGCTGTTAAGGGGCATAAGTTATGCCCCTTTTCACCGGATTTTGACGAAAGGTAGTTTACATATATACCCGAGATGGTGGGTATCGGTCCGGCCGAAATAAACGCTTTTTTACTTGTTTTTTGGTATTCTAGCCAGGATTCAAACGCAGGCGTTCAGCGTCATAAGCGGACATGGGCTACAATAGCACGAATTAGATAAACACATTCAGGGCGAAGTGTCACCACCCTAAAAAAAATTAGAGAATTAAAGAAGGCGCAGCGGAGCGGGTCTTCTAGTCTTCTTATATATAAAAATCAATTTGTGTTTGTTTGTATGTTTGTGTGTTCCTTATAGACTCAGAAACGGATGAACCGATTTTCTTGAAATTTTCACAGATGGTGCATAATGACCCCGTGGTGAACATAGGGTACTACATTTTTTGATATCTAAAGGGGGGACGGTTCCTCCCCCTTACCCTAATTTTCAGAAACGCAAGATCTCGAAGACGGGTGGTGCGATTTAAGCAAAAGTTAGTGTGCTCTCATATAGTACCCTAAAAATAAAAATTTGGTATCAAAATTTTGGATGGGGTACCTAGGGGGGCTGCCCCACCCTAAAACCTAACAAACATATATTTAGACCAATCACGACAATATGGGACTCAAATGAAAGGTATTTAGGATAAGAAAACGTATCTGATATCCAATTGTCGGACCAAGTGCTAGGGGGGCCACCCCAAGCCCCAAAACACCCCTAAATCGGGCATATTTACCCACCCTGTCAATGTGGAGCTTAAATGAAAGGTATTTCGTAGCATGGTATTTCACTAAAAGATCTTTAATTGTGGAAAATAAATATTCCAAAGAAACTTTTGTTCCATATAAAGTAAAAGAAGGCGCAGCGGATCGGGTCCGGTGCGGCTAGTTGTATATAAAAAAATATACTGTCATAAAAATCCGCTCTTTCTATACACCCTAATATACATTGTATGTATTCAAACATATTCATAAGTACATTGGCTGACTATATACCTAAGGCACT
Source organism: Stomoxys calcitrans (assembly GCF_963082655.1). Taxonomy (NCBI): domain Eukaryota; kingdom Metazoa; phylum Arthropoda; class Insecta; order Diptera; family Muscidae; genus Stomoxys; species Stomoxys calcitrans. The sequence goes on from NC_081555.1 coordinate 135,028,197, forward strand.
TAAGTGTTCATATGCCAATTAAAGCTTTGCCCCACAGGAACCTTTTACCATTTCGGTAAAAAACATAATTACCCAATAAATACCCACTTAATAGCCTCATATCGTGGTGATATGTAAAATTCTGCCGATAGGATTATGGAGATTTTAATATTAAGTTGCATTCAAAGCTCACTTGGGATTTTATCCTATCTGTACAACAAGGTATTATGATTTGAATTTTGAATTTTATAAATATTAGCGCTACTTAAACTTCACAAGTAATTGCCATCCCAAGGACTATTCCTCTTGACCATTCCACTTCCCAAGTTAAATAAAACACGCATATAATTTCATGTAAACTCCTTTGAGATTAATAAATTTTATTCAATATTCGATTAATTTTATTTATACACATTGCTTTTAAACTATACATTTAAATATATAGATAATAATTCATTATAATATAGTGTGTAATTAATATCATAGTATTTTCAATACAATGTCTGTCATATAGTACATATACAAATATAAATATGATTTATTACAAAAAAAAAAATAGAATAAAATAATTTTCAACACAAAAAAAACTTGTATTCACTTAATTTAAGTTTTTTTGTTTTTTTAGTTTTTTAGATTTCTTTGACTAGAACAGTTAAATTTTGCACATAATATTATATGTATATTGGAAAAAATTTTGTTTTTCCTTTTGTCTCATATATAAAAAAAAGAAGTGTTTACAATATTCTCTAACGTGTAATCTATGGAAAATTCTATATATTAATGAAGGTGCTATACATAATGTAGATACATATCTTTAATGAATACCATTATTTATTAACATTAATGATATTTAAATATTTCATAATTTGTTTTTGCATTGAAAATTTTTTTTAATTTTTGTAAAAAAATAAAATATTTATAAATATTGTTTAATGCGTTAATGCCATAAATTATGTATGATGGAGTATTATTTATTTTATATTTTATTCTAATTTAAAATTATACAAAAAGTTTTTGGTTATATATTAAAAATAATTAATTTTTTAACACTAAGTGTAGTTTTTTCTGGTTTTGTTTGATGGACTAGAACTGAATGCCAAAGATTAAAAAATATATAAATGTTGAAAATAAGGCCCAAAACCCCTTAAAATAGGTTTATTTGACGATCATGGCAATCATGGGACTCAAATGAAAGGTATTCGAGAGTAGATTACGAATATGGTCAGGAAGTAGGAATAGGCTTTATAATTTATTGATAACGAAAGGGGGCGGACCCTCCACCGTTACCCCAAAAACACCACCCAAAATCAAAAGTGGACCGATAAGGACAATATGGGTATATATGTAAAGTATGCGGTATTAGATAACAAATCTGGCATACAAATTCATGTCGAAGTATAGGGGGTCACCCCACCCCCACAAAAACGCCCAAAACGGGCACATTATCCAATGACGGATATATGGGTCTCGGTTTGTTTGTTCCGTATAGACTGAAAAACGGCAGAACCGATTTTCTCGAAATTTTCGCATATTGTGTAGGTTGGTCTGGAAGCAAACATAGGCTATATGATTTTTCGATAACGTAAGGGGAACGGACCCTCCCCCTTATGACAAAAACACAACCCAAAATTAAAAGTGGACCGATCGGGACAGTATAGGTATCACATGACAGGTATTGGAAAGTTGAATACGAATATGATATTCAAATTTGAGTCTAAGTATCCATCGGGCCGCCCCAACCACAAAACTCCCCCAAACAGACATATTGAACGGTAATTTCAATATGGGGCTCAAATGAAAGGTAAGGTATTCGGGAGTAGATTTCGAATCTGGCATACAAAATCAGATGGAAGTATAGAGGGTCACGCCACTCCTCAAAAAAAAGCCATTAGACCCATTGTAACTATATAATACATGGCTGAACCGATTTTCATGAATTTTTCAAAGATTGAGTACGTGTGTCTGGAAGGAAACATAGGCTACATAATTTTTAGATATCGGGTGGAGGCGGACCCTCCCCCTTACCCCAAAAACCCCCAAATGGGCATATTAGCCGACTATGGCTATATGGGACACAAATGAAAGGTATTTAGGAGTAGATTACGAATATGACATTTTAATGTCTCTCTACTCAACTCTACTCTCTACTCTACTCTACGATTTTCTTCTTTAAGATACGTCAAATGGGTTATTTGACCCACTATGACAATATGGGACTGAAATAAATGGTATTTGAGAGTAGAAAACGAATTTCGGAGCCAAGTGTTTTGGGGTACGCCCTAAAGCACCCCCTAAACTGAACTTAATTTTCGTTGGGAATAATGAACGAATTTGATATTTATTGTCAGTGCAAAGTGCCGGTGACCGCTCCAGCCGCAAAACACCCTCCAAACGGTTCATATTTACCGGCCATGGCAATATGGGGTTCAAATTAAAGGAATTTGGAAGTGCAGCACGAATTTGATATCCATATTTGAGTCGAAATGTCTGAGGTGCCATCTCTCCCCTTAAAAAGCAATTCTCATTACGCTAATTTTTAAAATCACCAGAAACCTAACAGAGGCAAACTTCTCACACATCAATGACGGCTTACCGATTCAAGTTTAAAAACAATGATAAGGGACCTTTTACTATAGCCGAGTCCGAACGGCGTCCCGCAGTGCGACACCTCTCTGGGGAAGATTTTTTTAATGACCATGCATGGCATTGTATTTAAATCTTATTTATTGCGAAAACGTCTCTATGATACGTCTATCAACCGTTTGATGCATCTGTTGGAAGTTGTATTGATGGCTTCGAACGCTAGATAACAGCAACGGCTCTCGCTGAGGCTCCGTATGCCTAGGTTCGAGTCCCGTTGCCCAGGTTTGAGTGCCGTTGTCTAGCGTTCGAAGCCATCAATACAACTTCCTCCGGACTCAAAACGCCAAATCTCGGAAATGGGTGCACCGATTTAAGCGAAATTTTGTATGTACCCCAAAAACATGAAATATGTGTACAACTTTGGGGTCAAATAACCTGGGGGGACGCCCCATCACAAAACCCACCTGAACGGACATGTTTACCGATTGGGACAATATGGGTATCACATGAAAGGTATTTAAGAGTAGAGTACGAACTTGGTATACAAATTTCACCCTTAGTGTTTGGGGGTCCCCCACCCCCAAAAACCCCCCCCAGCAGGACACTTTCACCACTTTGGGCAATATGGGTATCAAATGAAAGGTGTTTAAAAGTAGACTACGAATCTGATATATAAAATTTATTCCTTGGTGTCTGAGGGCCCTACCACCTCCCAAACCCCCCCATCAGGGCATATTTACCAATTGGGACAATATGGATATCAAATGAAAAGTAGAGTAAGAATCAGATATAAAAATTTATTCCTTGGCGTCTGAGGAGCCTCCTCATCCACCAAAACCTCTCAACATATTTACCAAATGAGACAATATGGGTATCAAATGAAAGATATTTGACACTTGAGTACACATCTATTATAAGAATTTGGTCCAAGGTGTCTACGGGGCCTTCCCAACCTTAAACACTTCCAAAACGGGCATGAATGTCCAGCGTCACAAAATGGGTATCAAATGAAAGTTCTTCGGGAATTGCCTACGAATTTGGTATACACTTTTGGCAAAGTCTGGGACCGGCCCACGCACTAAATACCCTTCAATGGGAATTAAAAGAAAGGTCTTTGAAAGTAGAGTTCGAATTCAATGTTGATATAAGGTTCCAAGAATCTGGGTCACGTCCTGCCGTTCAGCAGGACATGTAGATCGTGACAATAAAGGACTCAAATAAATGGTATCATGGATCTTAGCGTCGGGGGGACCGATACTCTCCCTGAGAACATATTGTATGAAATGAAAGGACGTGTCAGAGGGCAATCCCCCTCCCCCATCATACCCAAAACAAAAAGGGGAAAAAAGCCGATCAGAATGGAATAGGACAGCAATAAAAGGTAAATAAATTTGAACCAAAGCCATACAAAACTGTTAAAACATTTAAAAAATGTAAAAAAATACTTTCTTCGACAATGAGATCTTTGCAATTAAATGTTTCAATATTTCCTCTTACTCATTGGCATAGAGTTGATTAAAATTAATTTTAAATGGTGTAGGTATATACAAATAATTTTTTTTTATTTTTTTTTTTATACAAAAATCCTTAAAATTCCAACTATTACAAAAATGCCTATGGATGTTTTCACAATATTTAAGCTTTGACTAGAATTTTTACACTCATTACTTGTATTTTAAGTTTTAAATTTTACACAAATTTTAATAAATATTTAAAAATATTTATTCCAATGTTTAAAGCTCTTTGGTGTTTGTGAAAACTATTGCGTTTGAGGGGGGCATTTTTGATAATAAACACAATAATGTTGATTATAATTAGCAGATTTTGACAAATTAATTTCCATTAAACAATTATTTACATTTATTTTGTTAATGGGAAAATTGCCTTAAAATAACAAAAGTTCAAAAGAATGAATTCGTTATAATTGTAATTTGTTTTCCATTTTTGTTTAATGAACAAATTTACAATTTTGCTTAATTTCATGGAATTGGATTTACACCCTTTGTTTGTCTATATAGCATTGTTAAATAAATAAATATGGCAAAATGGCAAATAAACAAATGACTAGAGACGGTTAATTAACTTAAACAAAAAAAAATATTACAATAAAACAATAGTATGAAACATATAAAAATCTAAGGATTTTTAAAGCATAACATAATTATATAACTAAGAAACATTTTTAGAAAAAAAAACAAGTAAAAACATGTAAAGTTCGGCCGTGCCGAACTTTGGATACCCACCACCAAGGATATAATAATCATCTTATTTTATTATAACTCCACTACAATATCCCTAGTTATATCCTAACTAGCTGACCCGGGCCCGATCCGCCGCGCCTTCTTTTACCTTATAAAGAATAAAATTTGGCTTGGAAAATTTATTTTCGACAATTAAAGAGCTTTTAATGAAATACCATGCTACGATAATAGTATATCGCTTGACTAACAGTTTAACAATATAAATGCCTTTATCTGAATCCCATATCATCATTATTGGTCTACGAAGTTAAGTTTGGATATAAGGTGTATCCCATTCTTTAAGTACTTTATTTCAGCCCGATATTCTCATGATGCTTGATTTAGGGGTATTTACGGGGGTGAGGTGGTACCCCAGGCACTTGGCCCCGAAAAAATATCAGCATCGTGCTCTTCTCTCAAATACCATTTTTTTAAACCCCATATTGCAATTGGTTTTGAGGGCAGTTTACAGGATGAGGCGTCCTACAAACACTTGACCACAAGTTTGGTTATCCAATTCGTTTTATAATCTCAAATACCTTTCATTTGGGCCACATATTGGCATGGTCAAACAATTTTTAACCCTTGGCGTGTTTTGGGGAAGGGGTGATGCCCTAAATACATGGTCCTACATTGGATATCAAATTCGTATTCTACTCCCAAATGCCTTTTTTTTAATCCCCATATTGCGATGGCCAGTAAAAAATTGCTGTTTGTGGGGTATTTTGGAAAAGGGGTAGACCACCAGAAAATTGGTCCCGAAAGTGCGTATCAATGCTTGCTCTATCCCCCAATACCTTGTATTTAAGCTCCACATTAACATGGCCGATAAATATGCCTGATTTAGGTATGTTTTGGGGAGTGGGGTGTTCCCCCAAACACTAAGCCCTGAAAATATATCAGCAACGTGCTCTATTCTCATGTATCTATGTATCATTTATTTGAACCCCATATTGCAATTAGTCTCAAAAATGGATATCAAATTTGTTTTCTAATCTCATTTGGACTCCTTATTGCAAAAGTCAGCAAATATGTCTGATTTGGGGTATTGACCCTTAGACCATAAATAATAAGTTCCATTCTCTTTAATAGCCAAATTGTCTTGGTGAGCGAATACGTCTTATTTGGGGGTTGTTATGGTGGTGGGACGTCCCCTAGACTATTGGTCACTAATGTTGATATCAGGTACGTGGTCTACTCCCAAATACCTTTAATTTGAGCCCCATATTTCCATAGTTGGCAAACATGACTGGCTTGGTGGGTGTTTTCAGGGATGGGCGGCCACACAGTGAGTTGGCCTTGAAAATATATATCGGATTCGTGTTCTACTCTAAAAACCCTCATATTGCAATAGTCAGCAAATACTTCCTATTTGGCCCCATAGACACTTTTCCCGCATATTGATATCATATTTGTGATTTACTCCCAGAGACATATCATTTGAGCCCTATATTGCTATGGTCGCAAATTTGTCCCCTATGGAAGATGTTTTCGGGGAGAGGCGGCCCCCAAAACACTTGGTCCCATATTTGGATATCAGATTCGTATTCTACACTCAAATACCTTTTACCACGTTTCTGGACAACCAGAAACGTGGTCCCACATTTCGATGTTAGATTCATATTCTATTCGCAAATATTTTTCATTTGAGTCCCATATCGCCATGGTCGATAAATATGTCCGATTTAGGGGTGTTATGGGGATTGGGTTGGTCCCAGTAACACTTGATCCGACAATTGGATATCAGATACGTTTTCTAATCTTAAATACCTTTCATTTGATATAACTCAAATTGTCGTGATTAGTCTAAATATATGTTTGGTAGGTTCTAGGGTGGGGCGGCCCCCCTAGGTACCCCATCCGAAATTTGGATACCAAATTTTTATTTTTAGGGTACTATATGAGAGCACACAAAATTTCGCTTAAATCGCACCACCCATCTCTGAGATCTGGCGTTTCGGAAAATTAGGGTAAGGGGGGGGTCCGGGGTGGGAAGGGTCCTTATCGACAGATCGGTCTATATGGTCCAAATATAGAACGACCTGAACCTTATTTCAGTAAAATGTTTGAAAGGCTAAAACTACCCACGGTTTCGAATTTCAGCGAAATCGGATAACAAGTAAAGCTTTTATGGGCTTCAGACCCTTCTTCGGATACCGGTCTATTTGGCAGTTATATCCAAATATAGTCCGATCTGTACCATATATAGGTCGGATGTTGGGAGGCTTAAAATGAGTCACTGCTTTAAATTTCAGCGAAATCGGGTAATAAATAAAGGTTTTAGGGGCTTCAGACCCCTTATCGGCAGATTGGTCTATATGACAGCTATATCCAAATCTGGACGGATCTGTGCCATATTGCAGAAGTATGTCAAGGGGCTTTACCTGACTCACTGTCCCAATTTCGGCGACATTGGACAATAAAAGCGCCTTTTATGGGCCCAAAACCTTAAATCGAGAAATCGGTCTATATGGCAGCTATATCCAAATCTGAACCGATCAGGGCCAAATTGTAGAAACATGTCGAAGGGCCTAAGACAACTCACTGTCCCAAATTTCGGATAATAAATATGGCTTTTATAGGCCTATGACCCTAAATCGGAGGATCGGTCTATATGGCAGCTATATCCAAATCTGGACCGAAATTGAAAAAGGATGTCGAAAGACCTAATGCAACTCACTGTCCCAAATTTCAGCAAAATCGGATAATAAATGTGGCTTTTATGACCCAAAGACCCTAAATCGGAGGATCAGTCTATATGACAGCTATATCCAAATCTGAACCGATCTGGACCAAATTAACAAAGGATGTCGAAAAGCTTAACACAACTCACTGTCCCAAATTTCGGCAAAATCGGATAATAAATGTGGCTTATATGGGCCTAAGACCCTAAATCGGCGGGTCGGTCTATATTGGGGCTATATCAAGTTATAGTCCGATATAGCCCATTTTCGAACTTAACCTTCTTATAGACAAAAAAAGAATGTGTGCAAAGTTTCAGCTCAATATCTCTATTTTTAAAGATTGTAGCGTGATTATAACAGACAGACGGACAGATCGCCTAGATTGTCTTAGATTTTTACGCTGATCAAGAATATATATACTGAAATGGATATTTCGATGTGTTGCAAACGGAATGACAAAATGAATATACTCCCATCCTTCGGTGGATATAAAAACAAAACACATAAAAAATATTAAAAAATTTAAAAAAACAAACGTAATTTTTATAAAATCACATAAATTAAAAAAAATAAAAGTATTGCAAAAAAATCGTAAACCTTTCAGGTACATAAAATTATGTAAAAACTTCTCACAAATATGCACTTTAGCCTAGCACTGATTTTTTTCGTAGCGAAAATACCTATTAAATAATTGCGAAATCCAACAGACTCTATTGTTCGCCAGAATACAAACAAAAGTCAAACAAGATCACCCAACAAAGCCAACAGCATTGAAGTGGCGTTGAATGGTGCCCATTTAATAAGCAGTTAATTGAAGCAAAATTTGTATTGGCGCAGCGACATGTCGTTGGTATTTTGCTACGGCATATTTTACAGTTGTTCGGGCGAAAAATCGAAGTCAGTACTAGGCTTTACAAATGAAACATACCACAACGCATAGTAACGCAACGCCACATCAATAACAAATCTTTCCAAGTGACAAATGATAGTTTATGTATATCACACTGATACACAAAAAAATTTAGTTAATTTTTCTTGCTTCCTGTTTTTTCTTAAATTCATGCATACGCCCTTAGGAAGCTCATTATGATGTTCATGATCACAATCACCCAAATTTACCTTTAATTTGAAATTTGTATAAACTGTATATTTGGTGATGAGGCTATTGTTGTCGCCGTTCCCGATGCCGTTGTTCTCAGTTGTTGTTGATGCGTCATCGTTTTGGCGTATGCCGTATTCTATTGTTCCATTATAATGGTATCGTCAGCTTTGACATTACCGCTATTGATGGCCTCCATGGCCTTAGACAGCAGCGTGGCATCTTTCAGACTGACCACCTGTAAAACCTGGGGCTGCTCACCGGGTGCACCCTGTATCATCATTTGATGCATGCCGGGTGAGATGTTAATGGTTTCCAGTTGATCGCCATTTTCGACCTAAAAACGAAAGAAAAAACAAAACATTTATATTAAACACATTTTATAGATATAAAAAATGTCTCTTATTTTTTATACACCAACAATTTTTTTCCAGATTTGTTCAACTAAATCTTTTTAGGAAACATTTTCTATGGTAAACGATTATTTAACTGATATTAAGGAATATTTGTCTTAATTGTTAGTATAATAGTTCCTTAACTTTAGGTCTGTTGAAGCAAGTTCAACAAAATTTCCTTTGGATCCATTCACACTTGATCCGAAGGCGTTTTTACATATGGTCGCTGGTTCCACCCGGTTCAAATGATCCTACTTTTAGACGCCTTTGAACAATGATTGATGGAACAAAGAGTCTTGGAGTTGCCTTGCAGTTCCGGAGTCAAGTGATGCACTTGCTGTTCAAGTAAGCAAATAGGAAACTCGTTGTGTTAGCTTTAATTTACTTGTTTTTTTATGAAGCCAATGTGATCTAGTTTCATAATGGATTGTAGTGTCTGAGATCAAGAACTTAACTAGAAGTTAGTTCAACATGGCCTCATTAACTTGTCAAAGGTCTAAGCTAGACAAATAGAAATAGGACAATGAATGATAACAAGAAAAGGAATGATTGATAAATAACAAGTAAAAGTGTGCTAAGTTCAACCGGGCCGAATATTATATACCCTCCACCATGTATCGCATTTGTCAGGTTCAGCCAATCGGATGAAAATTGAAGCTTCCAGGGGTTCAAGAAGTCAAATCGGTAGATCGGTTTATATGGGATCAGGTTCTTCAGCGAGTTAGACAGTACTTGACACAGTTGTTGGAAGTCGTAACAGAACACCTCATGCAAAATTTTAGCCAAAACGTACAAAAATTGCGGTTTGTAAGGACTCAAGAAGCCAAATCGGAAGATCGGTTTATATGGAAGCTATATCATGTTATAGACCGATTTGAACCGTAATTGGCACAGTTGTTGAAAGTCATAAAAATTTTCAATCAAATCGGACAAAAATTGCGGCGTGTAAGGGCTCAAGAAGTCAAATCGGGTGATCGGTTTGGAGCTATATCAGGTTATAGACCGATTCGGACCGTACTTGGCACAGTTATTGGAAGTAATAACGGAACACCTCATGCAAAATTTCAGCCATATCCGACAAAAATTGGAGCTACATCAGGTTATAGATCGATTGGAACCGTGCTTGTACAAGTTTTTGGATGTCATAACGAAACACCACATGCAAAATTTCAGCCAAATCGGCTTCCAGGGGCCAGGAGCTATATCAGGTAATAGACCGATTTAAACCGTTATTGGAAGTCATAACAGAACACTATGTGCAAAATTTCATCCACATCAGATGAAACTTGAGGCTTCCAGGGGCTCAAGAAGTCAAATCGACAGATTGGTTTATATGGGAGCTATATCAGGTTCTTCACCGACTTAGTCTGTATTTGGCACAGTTGTTGAAAGCCATAACAGAACACTATGTACGAAATTTTAGCGAAATCGGGTAAAAATTGCGGCTTCCAGGGGTTCAAGAAATCAAATAGGGGGATCGGTTTATATGGGAGCTGTACATATACATATAGCTATATATTGTTGGATGGTGTTTCACTGAAAGCTCTTTAATTGTCGAAAATAAATATACCAAGGAAACTTTTGTTCCATATAAAGTAAAAGAAGGCGCAGCGGAGCGGGCCCGGGTCAGCTAGTTGTAAATAAAGGACATATACACAATACAAATCTGATCCGATTTCTGTCACCAATTTCAACAGGCTTCGTCTGCGCCAAAAAAATGTATGTACCAAATTTGAAGACTATGGGATGAAAATTGCGACCTGTAGTTTGTACACAAATAAACATGGACAGATATACAGACAGACATGGCTAAATCGAATCAGAAAGTGATTCTAAGTCCATCGGTATACTTATCAATGGGTCTATCCCTCTGGGTGTAACAAACAAATGCACTCAGTACCACAGTGATGGTGTAGGGTATAAATAGAACAAAACTTACAATTCTCGGTTAATGCCAAATGATTGCATTGATTTCTTAACCTTTGTGCTATGTGATGATTTATTAAAAGATCAACATCTAAAGAAACTAAAGCCGATACAAGTTACACAACAAACTGAAAAATAAAGAAAAGAAATTAAATTAAATGAAACAGAAAAAGAAAAAGAAACAAAGCAATAAAAACTTACGCCACACCAAAAGAAAGAAAAATATGAAAGAAACCAAAATAAACATTTTTTCACACATCATGATAATTTATTTAAATATTTAATTCATTAATTCATAAATTTCTTCAAATTAAATAAAATTAAACTAGATTATAAAAAAGAAAAAAAAACAAAAATTTTTATATATACAAAAATATTTCATGGCTAACAAGGGAAATAAAAACTCTCAACTAAAATCAGTTTTACAAAATAATGTAATACAAAGAACTAAATGAGAACATAAATTATAAATTCCAAATTAAATCAAATATTGACAATATGTGCGCAAATGTTGGCCTTAATATAAAGGCCAACACATGTAATTAAAATTTCGGGGATTATTTTTTGTTTTGTTTTACCATAGCTAATCAATCATAACACAACAAAAACATAAATGTAAATAAAATAAATTGTAAATTTATTATTTACAGAGGCAAAAACAAAAATTAATTAGATAAATTGATGTATTGTCCACAGAGACAATACGATATTTTGTAATTCTAGGTTGTTTACAACAACAAACAAAACTATATAATATATTAACACAACAAAAAGAAGATTTGCTTATAATCAATTATTCATATATGATGATTTAGAACTACACGTTTAGGATATTTGGGTGGGTGTTTGGTTGGATTTTTTGTTTTTTGGTGGTCAATGGCGGCGATTTGTTTTTAAAACAAAAATTCAGAAAATAAAACTAAACTTACTAAAATTGCACTCTTTAAAGCATATAAAGTAAAAAATTAATTAAAAAAAAAATCAACTAAAATTATATTTTAAAAAAATATTTTTTTAGTAGTTTTTGGTTCATAGCACTTAGGTTAAATTATTTATAACATAACTTATTTTTTTTATTTTTTTAAGGTTCATTTTGAACAACTTTTGATTGCACATTACAAGTGGCATAGAAAAAAAAATAATAATTTATATAACTTTTATTAAAGATTTATAATATTTCTATAAAAACAAAAAAAAAATATAAAAAACAAAAAAATTAAAAAAAAAATTTCAATAATCAAATGAAGGGCCAATTTCTCAATATCAAGTTAGCATATCAATAGCGATATTAGAATAACAATATACTATTTTATTTGTAGCTTCCACAGCAAATGTAAAAAAATGCCGATATGGAAACTATCTTTGCCCAAACTGGTAATTCTGGGTAAAAAATTGCAAATTTTCCCCATGAACATTCCACTAAGGAACAGGGGCAAACTTCTCACATATCAATGAGTGCAGTCCGATTCCAGTTGAAGCTCAATGATGAGGGGCCTCCTTTTTATAGCCGAGTCCGAACGGCGTGCCGCAGTGCGACACCTCTTTTGGAGCGAAGTTTTACATGGCATAGTACCTCACATACGTTGCCAGCATCAGGAGGGGAAAACCACCGTTGAAAATTTTTTCTGATGGTCTCGCCAGGATTCGAACCAAGGCGTTCAGCGTCATAGGCGGACATGCTAACCTCTGCGCTACGGTGGGAATTTTGGGTATTTCTGTGAAAAATTTCGGCCAGTATTTATAGAACTGCTTCAAAGGGGGAACAAATCCCCCTGGGGTGAAGCGGGCTAGATTTTTGGCCTGTACCAATGGAGCCTGACAGAATAGCAAAACAAAATAGGTGAGGCTATTACACCACCCATCATATGGTGGTTGCTAATGAAAATTCGAAAATGTTACATAACAAACAAGACACAACAAGTTTAATGCTGACATCCACTGTAATAACAGCCAACATCCGCTGAAAATGGCATACATTTTTGCTAAAACAGCAAACATTTTCAGATGGTAAAGAGTGGAAAATAGCCAAAAATTTGTTAGGCAATTTTTTTAACAACCAGGGTAGGACATCCAGCGAAGTGCTATAATAGAAACAGCATGCCTATGTCAAGGGAAGATTGGTGGAGACTGCCCTGCACAAGGTTGTGCATAAAATAGAAGAATCCTTCGATGCCAAAACATACACACTGGCGGTATGCATTGACATCGATATACTGATCCAATCCTTAGACCAGTACCGGGTGGACCCGTTCCTTAGAGACTGGATAAACCATATTCTAAGGAACAGGTTGATAAATTGTGTGTCCCATGGCATAAATATAAGGGAGAAGGTGGCACAGGGCACGATATAAGGGGGCATTTTATCGCCACTCTTATGGGTGACCACTATAAATGATCTATTACGGATGCTGACTGAGGAGGGATTTGAACCCGTCTGTTACGCAGACGATGTTATAAGGGATAAGGATCAGAACCAGCTATGCAGAAGGGCTGAAAGGGTCTTGCATATGGCATATGACTGGGCTAGACCCAGGAGTATCAATGTTAACCCAGAGAAGGCAGAAATATGTCTGTTCACGATAAAGCCGAAGGTAGGCCAATTCGACGCGCCACGTTTCCTCAATAAGACGATTTCTATATCTGACAAGGTCAAATACTTAGGTGTGATCTTGGACAAGAAACTGAATTGGAAGTGTCATATTCAGGAGCGAACTGAGAAGGCTCACAGATGTTGGGCACTACGTAGACGGGCCGTAGGCTTGAAATTAGGCCTTAATCCGAGGATAGTTCACTGGCTCTACATGTGCGGGACTGTAGTTTGGTGGACTACTATGAAGAAAAATTGCAACATAAGGACCATACAACAGGTTCAGAGAACATGTTGTTTGGCATAGGCGGAGCGATGAGTACCACGCCCACTAGGGCACTGAAGACTAATCTAGATATCCGACCCATTGAGTGTGAGGCAGCCACTGCGGCTATGAGACTTAAAGCGATGGGAGAATGGATTGAGGATGGGAGCAGCTCACACCATCGCGGTATAATCGAGGCGATGATAGGAAACCTCGAAAGGAAGGGAACCTGAGATGAACCTTAAGGTCGAGTGCGAGACACTGCTGCCAGCGGAACAATCTTGGATTGACTGAACCCTAGTATTGCCATCTGGAAGATGATGTTACCCGCATGGATCAAAGTTAGAGGACAGAGTGGGCCTGGGGGTCTACAGTGAGACTGTCATCAATAAACTTTGTTAACCCGAAGCCTTTTGGGTCGACGCAGTCCGAGTTAGAAGCGTGGGCGATGAATGCGCATGCAACCCTATGAAAAAAGCGAAACGGTCGGTAGGACGGCGAAAATCCTATGGGGGGGTCCAGAACGTGAGAAGACTAGGCTATTACTGAAAGGAAGCAAGAAGGAGGTCAATATAGCTATTTGAATCATAACGGGACACACAGGACTACAAGCTAGCTTATGTAAAATCGGTGCGGCAATTGAAAGCATGTGTAGGGCATGCGGGAAAGATGATGAGACGTTGGAGCATTTCCTTTGTCATTGCCTCACTTAGACAGTGTTAAGTCCATAGTGATACCAAAGTAGCGACAGACCAAGGCCTCTGGGGGGAAATCAAACCCTCGACCGCCGCTCTGGCAATCAGAGCACACTACCAACTCGGTTACCGGGGCGCCCATGTCAATATATGACTCCTATTGAGAAATTGGCCCTCAAAATATTTTTTTTTGTTTCTGTTTTAAATTTTTCTCTTGTGTTTTTTATTCAGCTTTATCAACTTTTAGGAACATTTTTCTCATTTCAATTTTTTTTTATTCATTACATGAATACTATTCAAAAAATAAAATAACGTAAAATAAAACTTCATTTCACATATGTTAAGATTAATTAATGCACTCATGATGGGTTAATGAAAGCTAAAAATATTTATTAAAAAAAATTAAATATTTGGTGTATTGTAAAAATAGAATACACAACTTTGGCATAGCTAACGATTAAAAATTCAAAATAAAAATTTTCTATTTAGTAATTTTAATTCCAATACAATTGTAACAAATTTTTGTGTAAAGTTGAAACATAAAAATGGCAAGTAGCAATTTTGGCGAATATTTTTGGCAAATTTATTATAGTTTCCGAAGACAACAGAGTAGAACAACACGATTCTTCAAAACAATGCATACATTTTAATTAATAATATTAAAATTCCCTTAATTGCATTTTTATGAATAGATGCTACCCGATTCGATTTTAGACCAATTATAAAGGGTTTATTTTTTAAGAATTTTTTGTTTCTTTATATACAACTGGCCCGGTGTGTGCTTCGCTACACCCTTAAGTGAGCTTCGCTACACCCTTAAGTGTGCTTCGCTACACTCTTAAGCGAGCTTCGCTACAGCAGAAAAGTCTACATACCCCACTCAAAAAACACATTTCGCAAAGCGATATTTTTATACGAAAAATTTTTTCTGCCAAATGTCTATTGTAACTAAAACTGTTTACCATGATCCTAAGTATTTTAATTTGTTAACATTTTGGAGGCCATCGTAGCGCAGAGGTTAGCATGTCCGCCTATGACGTTGAACACTTGGGTTCGAATCGCCAGGATTCGAACCACCATCAGAAAAAAATTTCAGCGGTGGTTTTCCCCTCCTAATGCTGGCAACATTTGTGAGGTACTATGCCATGTAAAACTTCTCTCCAAAGAGGTGTCGCAATGCGGTACGCCGTTCGGAGTCGGCTTTAAAAAGGAGACCCCTTATCATTGAGCTTAAACTTGAATCGGACTGCACCCATTGATATGTGAGAAGTTTTGCCCCTGTTGCTTAGTGGAATGTTCATATGCAAAATTTGCATTTTCTAACATTTTTGGGGCAAAATCATATTCTACCAACGTTACTGCCAGTTTACGTCACTGCTAATTACGGAAAGGTTTGTAGACATATCTGTACCAATGTATATATATCGCCTGATTTTCACTCCTGGAGCCACTACAAGCGCATTTATTGCTCAACCTTGCCAAAATTTTGCACAACGCTTTCCTCGACGACAACCACAGTATCTAACCAGTAAGGAAAGGCAAAAGTCGGGCGGTGCCAACTTTATAATACCCTACACCAACCCTTTAAATACAAAAGTGGGACTATATCTAATTCTGAACCAATTTTAATGAATTATGTGAGCTATACCTAAATCTGTACAGATTTTTATGAAATTCACCCGTAATATCGAGAGTCATAAGAAAATCCTTCCTGCAAATTTTCGAGAGAATCGGTTAACAGATGATCATTTTAATGCTGTATTACTGCAAATCGGCCGAACATATAGATGGGAGCTATATCCAAATCTGAACCGATTTCTATAAAATTCACCAGTAAAATTGAGGGTCATAAGAAAATCCTTCTGGCCACATTTCGAGAGAATCGGTTAACTGATGACCATTTTATTGCTGTATTACTGCAAATCGAACGAACATATATATGGGAGCTATATCCAAATCTGAACCGATTTTATAAAATTCACCAGTAAAATTGAGGGTCATAAGAAAATCCTTCCTACCAAATTTCACGAGAATAGGTCAACAAATGACCATTTTATTGCTGTATTACTGCAAATCGGCCGAACATATATATGGGAGCTATATCCAAATCTGAACCGATTTCTATGATATTCACTTCTAATATTGAGAGTCATAAGAAAATCCTTCTTGCCAAATTTCGAGAGAATCGGTTAACAAATGACAATGTTATTGCAGTATTACTACAAATCGGACGAACATATATATGGGAGCTATATCCAAATCTGAACCGATTTCTATAAAATTCACCAGTTATACTGGGAGTCATAAGAAAATCCTTCCTACCAAATTTCAAGAGAATCGGTTAACAAGTGACCATTTTATTGCATTATTACTTTAAATCGGACGAACATATATATGAGAGCTATACCCAAATCTAAACCGATTTCTATGATATTCACTTCTACTATTGAGAGTCATAAGAAAATCCTTCCAACCAAATTTCAAGAGAATCGGTCAACAAATTACCATGTTATTGCTGTATTACTGCAAATCGGACGAACATATATATTGGAGCTATATCCAAATCTGAACCGATTTTTTCCAATTTCAATAGGCTTCGTCTCCATGCCGAAAAACATGCCCATATCAAATTTGAAGACGATCGGATGAAAATTGCGACCTGTAGTTTGAACACAAATTAACATGGACAGACGGACAGACTGACAGACGGACAGACAGACAGACGGACATAGCTAAACCGAATCAGAAAGTGATTCTGAGTCGATCGGTATACTTATCAATGGGATTACATCTCTTCCTTTTGGGTGTTACAAACTAATTCACTAAGTTATAATACCCTATACCACAGTAGTAGTGTAGGGTATAAAAAGTTTGGTCGAAATCGGTTCAGATTTAGATATAGCTCCCATATATATGTTCGTCCGATTTTGGTCCATTTGCAATAATGTTGTCATTTGTCAACCGTAGTTACACTACATTTTTGCCAGAAATTTTATACGGATTGTTTAATAAGCCATCTGAAAACATCCGCCGAGGTCGTCAAAATTGGTTCAGAATTAGATATAGCTCTTACTTTGTGCAGATAGGGTAGGTGTAAGGTATTATACAGTCGACACCGCCCAACTTTGCCTTTTCCCACTGGTAAGTATTCGATAATCATATTCGTACTCTACTCTCATATGCCTTTTATAGGAGTACAATATTGTCCCGATCGGTCCACTTTTGATGTTGGGCAGTACTTTTGGGGTGGTTGTGGGCATGGAGAGTTGCTCCCGGTACTGGGATTCAATTTTTCATATTCGTATTCTACTCCCGAATAACTTTCATTTGAGTACCATATAGTCCCGATCGGTTCACTTTAATTTTCGGCGGTAATTTTGGGGTGGTTTTGGGATTTGGACGGCTCCCCATGTATTTGGATCCAATTTTTAATATCGTATTAATACTCTTCTCCCAAATACTTTTCATTTGAGTACCATATTGTCTCGATTGGTTCACTTTCAATTTTTAGCGGTGCTATTGGGTTGAATGTCGGATTTCTTAAACCAGCTCTCTAAAGCTGAAGATTGGTCTCTATATCAGCTATATCTAAATAAAGCCCGATCTGGACCATATTCGGCGCAGATTTTGGGAATCTTAATACAACTCAATGTTCCAAATTTCAGCGAATTAGAATAATAAATGCGCCTATTATAGGTCAATCGGTCTATATGGCAGCTATATCGAAATATGTGTCCTGTTAAAAAAAAAAACAAAATGAATTTTTCTACAGTTACCCAGCAAGCAAAAAAGGGAGCTATGAAAAACAATAGCATCATAGCCTTTGGGTTTTTAGCGGAGAGGGTATACTACCAGACAGAGGGGAGGGCGACACAAAGTACTTTGCCCCAATGTACAATCTCTTACCATAAATATGAATTTATCAAAACGAGCAATGCCATCGGCATTAAATTCTACTGCTGCTCTTAGCAATTCGAATGTCTGTCCCTCGTTCCTTCAACCACCCAAGCCCCCCTAACATGGATGAAATTTTTCTATGAAATTTTTCCCCAAAAAAAAAGAACAAAGTGGGGCAATTAGAAAACTACTTGTCGCTAATTCTATTCTACAATTTGTCGTCGTTGTAGAAGTCAGCATCTTCTATGAAATAAAAACGAACAAAAAAAAATTAATTCAATTTTCCATTTGGCTGAGTGTTGTTTTGCATAAAAGGGCGTTAAAAAATGCTTTGTAAAAGCATTAAAGTGCAGAAAATGGAGGGAACGTCATTCAAGAATTGCTTTGTTTCGAAAGCAGATAGCGAAAATATAAAAGGACAAATTAGGTTTTTTTAATTTATAGGTCATGTCAGGTGGAGACACAATACCAGATATGAACCGACTTAGGGGCATGGTATGAAAAACAATTAGAGATTTTGTTAGTAGCACAGAATTACTGACTTACATTTTCTTTTTTCAGTTTACTGTTGTGGTATTTAGAGTGCACAACAAGCCGATTACTAGCTTGGGTGTATGTCCATAGTGGCATAGGACGGATTAATATGTGCACCCTCTTTTCAACCTAATCTAACTTAACTTTATTTTAAGAAATTTTTTATAGACAATGAGCTATTCCTTGAAATTCGGCTGGGCCAAATTTTATATGGTGGAGACACCACCATGGATCGCATGTTGTTATGTTCTTCGAACGGTTTCTCTCTATAGACAGAAACTGAAAAAGGATTATCGTAGGTCATAGCAAGAAATTTCCATGTATTATATGCTTGGTTAAGAAGTGCGCCCTCTAGAGGCTAAAGAAGTATATTCGCTAGATAAGTTTATATGGGAGCTGTATCAGGATTTAGACTGATTCGGACCGTACTACGTACATCTATTCGAGGACATAGAAAAAAGTCATTGGGCAAAATTTTTGCCAAATCGGCTAAGAACGGCGCCCTCTAGAGGATCAAGAAGTATATTTCGGAGGTCGGTTTATATGGGAGCCATATAAGCTTTTCGATTAATTCTGACCATTCTTAGTATATCTATTCCAGGTCATAGCAAAAGTCATTGGGTAAAATTTAAGCCAAATGAGATAAGAATTGCGCCCTCTAGAGGCTCATTATATATATTCGTGAGATTGGTTTATAAGGGAGCTATATCAGCTTTTAGATTAATTCAGACCATGCTTAGTACATCTATTCGAGGTCATGGGAAAAGTCATTGGGTAAAATTTTAGCCAAATGGGATAAGAATTGCGCCCTCTAGAGGCTTAAGAAGTATATTTGGGAGATCGGTTTATATGGAAGCTATATCAGATTATAGACCGATTTCAAACATACTGGGTTCATCTGTTGGAGGTCATAGGAAAAGTCATTGGGCAAAATTTTAGCCAAATCTGATAAGAATTGCGCCCTCTAGAGGCCCTATTCGGGAGATAGGTTTATATGGAAGTACTATCATATTTTATATTAATTCCGACTATGCTTAGTACATCTATTCGAGGTCATAGAAAAAGTCATTGGGCAAAATGTTAGCCAAATTGGATAAAAATTGCGCCCTCTAGAGGTTCATAAAATATATTCGGGAGTTCGGTTTAAAAGGGAGCTATATCAGATTATAGACCGATTTCAAATATACCGGGAACATCTATTGAAGGTCATAGGAAAATTTATCGTAAAAAATTTCAGTCAAAACGGATAAGAATTGCGCCCTCTAGAGGCTTAAGAAGTATATTTGGGAGATCGGCTTATGTGGGAGCTATGGGAGCTTTAAGATTAATTCAGAACATGCTTAGTACATCTATTCGAGGTCATAGGATAAGAATTGCGAAATCGGATAAGAAATCTATAGGTTCATAAAATATATTCGGGAGATCGGTTTATATGGGAGCTATATCAGGTTATAGACCGATTCGAAACATATTTTGTACATCTGTTGGAGGTCATAGAAAAATTTCAGCCAAATCAGATAAGAATTGCGCCCTCCGCAGGTTCAAGAAGTATATTCGGGAGATCGGTTTATATGGAAGCTATATCATATTTAGAACCGATTGGAACCATATCCGGTACAACTGTCGGAAGTCGCAGGAAAAGCCACTGGGCAAAATTTTAGCTAAATCGGATAAGAGTTGCGGCCTCCAGAGGCTCAAAAACTATATTCGGTAGATCGGTTTATATGAGAACTATATAAGGTTTTGAACCTATTGGGACTAAACTTTGCATATCTATTGAAAAAATATAGAAAAAATCAACGTGCAAAATTTCAGCCAAATCGGATATGAATAAGGCCGTTTAAAGGATCATGAAGTATACATTTTGGAGAACGGTTTATGTATGGGAGTTATATCTAAACATTGACCGATTTGCCCCACTTACAATCCCAATCGAGATACACTTACAAGAACTATTTTTGCAAAATTTCGGGCACCTATCTTTACTTCTTCCAAAGTTTTTGTGCTTTCGACAGACAGGCGGACAGAAGGACATGGCTAGATCGACTTAAAATGTCATGACAATCAAGATTATATATACTTTAAGGGGTCGTAAAGGAATATTTCGAGGTGTTAGAAATGGAATGACGAAATTATTATACAGCCATCCCATGGTAGAGGGTATACAAATTTAGTAAGTTGAAATTTTTTATAATTTATAGTTTAAAATCCAATTCAAACAAAACCAAATTTTGGCCATGAACATTCCACTAAGGAACAGGGGCAAACTTCTCACATACAATGAGTGCAGTCCGATTCAAATTTAAGCTCGATGATAAGGGGCCTCCTTTTTATATGCGAGACCGCACGGCGTGCCGCAGAGCGACACCTCTTTGAAGATAAGTTTTACATGGCATAGTACCTCACAAATGTTGCCAACATTAGGAGGGGAAAACCAACGCTGAAAATTTTTTCTGATGGTCTCGCCAGGATTCGTATGCAGGCGTTCAGCGTCATAGGTGGCCTCCAATAAACATGCAAAATATCAACGTTTGCACCACTGGTGTACCTGGTTAGATCATAATCTTCAACACCATTGTGGATCAAGTTTGGTCGACTGTCGCAGATCGAGATGGCTGAACAGTTCAAAATTCACCTGTTCCAGGAGCCGGGGCACAAATATATCCCAGGGAATTGTAGAGCAGATGAGCTTGCACATTCTAGGGAGAACAGGAATCTGCGGGTATGCCTCAAGCGACATGTACGCTAGGTCTTCAGGATCAAGCCCGAGGGGCAACGTATGATAGATGGTCACAAAGGGGGGGTTGTGAACACTTCAAAATTATGTGGCCTTATCAAGACTTGAAGAGGTCTACCACTCCGGTGTCTTTGGCTAGAACAGATGTCTAAATCATTGTGTCCGTCATGACAGGTCACTGCCCAATCGGAAAACATGCTGACAGACTGAAAGTTGCCAGTAACGACATTTACCGAAGCTTTGAGGACATCGCAGAAGAAGAGACTATAGAACACACCCCCGTGTGTGTCCCGCACTAGCAGTCAGAAGGAGTTCCACTTTAGGTTCTCATTTCTTTGAGAACCTGTCTGGTTTAGCGGATGTGAACATTCGCAAGTTATTGGTATTTTTAAAGCATTCTGGATGGTACTAGAAGGCATCTTCCTTCTTCTGTTCCTGTACTATCACAATGGACGAAAACCTTTAAGTGAGTCAGATGGCAGACTGCCACTTAAACCTAACCCAACCATGTGTACATTTGACGTATACTCCCTTATTTTCACCAATACTATTACAATGGCCACGCATCATGATGTGCCGTGTAAAGTCCCCGTTACATAAAATTGTATGAAAAAAAGAACTTTCGATAACAATGAAGAACATATCGACCTTTGAAAAAATTCTATAAAAACCAAACTTCAAATGTAAATTTTACTTAAAATAAACAAACTCCCGCTTCTTCTAGGTTATGTTTGACCTTTCCCCTTACCCTTTCCTTAACTGCATCAACATAATTTAAAGGAAATTTGCCCATGAATATTTCTTTAAGAACAGGGACAAACTTCTACCATATCGATGAGTGCTGTGCTATACAAGTTTAACCTCAATAATAAGGGACCTCCTTTTTCATAGCCGAGTCCGAACGTCTTGGGGGGGGGGGGATTACCATCGCAGATTTGTTTTTCTGATGTTCTCGTAAGAATTCGAACCCAGGCATCTAGCGAGATGGGCGGACATTCTAACCTCTGCGCTATGGTGACCTTCCAAATTTATGGCAAAAAATTTTATATTTCCCATTGGACCATGATGTGCTTGAAATCCTTTTAAAGTAGTAAATGCTTATTTGCATCAAAGCAAAACTCAATAAAATCTTATTTAATATTGATGCAAAATGATGATTTTATCAAACAGATTAGCATAAATATTGAGCAAGAAGAACAATACGACCATCTTAAAAAAGGATGACCAAGGACATAATAAGGATTTTGTTGTTTTGGTTGTGGTGTTGTCTTAACGCTGTTGCTACTCTATGCGGCTACAAACGCACAGTAAAGACAATTAAAATTTGCCAATTAGTTGAAAATCAAACTTGGTTTGATTTTGTCAATGAATTTTTTATAAATTATAATGAAAAAGTTTTTCAAATTTGTTAAGTGTAAGAAGGAAGTGAGGGACTTGGTTCCCTTTTCCTAGCTTTAAAATTTTCTTTTTTTTTTGGTTTGGGTATATCTTTGGTGACTAGATGATGATAAAGATGATGACTGTAACGATGATGGCAAATTATGGCGATGATACATTATTTAAAATTTTATGTAACCTAATTAAAGACTAATAAAAATAATGATGATGATGACAATAATAAGAAGAATAACAACAAATTAAGTTAGCCTACTTAGAACACTAACTTATAGCTAATCAAAACGAAAAACTTGGCTAAGTTTAGATGGTATTTACATAAATTTCCAAAATGGAAGTAACACCTATAGAGGGACGAGGGATACAATATTTGCAATATTGTATAGAAGTAGAAGAAGTGGGTGGTAAAAGTTGATTTAAAGAAGACAATCAAGTTTCTTAAGCTTAAAAAGGCACCAGGACGGACTATAAGCTAAATTTTCCTATAGACTGCGATAAGTAGGGAAGATAGTGGTAAAGAATGTTTCTTTCTCAACATTCGAGTAGTTTCTAATTCGTATAAGATAGTTTTTGTGAGCTATGCGAATGCAAAGAATCTGTTATAAAAGCTTTTATAGTTATCGAATTGGCGATGTAGAGCCGAATGTAGATTATCGGGTATGCAAATTTTGCCCATGAACATTCCACTAAGGAACAGGGGCAAACTTCTCACATATCAATGAGTGCAGTCCGATTTAAGTTTTAAGCTCAATGATAAGGGGCCTCCTTTTTAAAGTCCGAACGGCGTGCCGCAGTGCGACATCTCTTTGAAGGGAAGTTTTACATGGCAAAGTACCTCACAAATGTTGCCAGCACGAGGAGGCAAAAAACCACCGCTGGAAATTTTTTCTGATGGTCTCGCCAGGATTCGAACCCAGGCGTTCAGCGCCATAGGCGGACATGCTAACCTCTGCGCTTCGGATTATCGGGTATTATCTATAGTATATTGATGTTCTGGGTAGATATGTAGAAGATATGACTTGCCAAATAAGAATCAAGAAATATGTTATTGGATATTATCGAGTGATATCGAGTGATCCATCTGCTATCGATAGTACATTAATGTGCAGGGATAGATATGTGATACATATGTCTTGCGCTTATTAACCAAAAAGCGAGTAATCGGCTATATTTGCAGGCTATCGATATTTATCGATATAAAAACTGCCAAATTGTCTGTTATCGGCTATTAAATATATATTATGATTATATATATTTATTATATATTATTATATATATTATAGTTTATATGACTTGTTCCATAAAAATCAATAATTGAGCTATGGTCTATTATCCAAATTTATCGAAAGCGAGTAGGAATAAAATGTGCATAGGCGCTTATAATTAATAGTGCATCGATGTATTAGAGCAGATGTGTAGTACATAGAGCTGGCAAACTATCGATAATCGCAACATTCGATGTTTTCGATATATCTAATATTAAATATCGACACTACGTTATTTTCCTATCTCCTATGTTTCAAACGAATATTCCCCTATGTTTAGAAGGGTGCCAAAACGCACTGTTTCAAATTTCATCAAAATCGGATGAAAAAAGCTCCTTTTATGGGCTAAATACTCTAAATCGGGAAATCGGCCTATAGGTAGCAATATTCAAATAAGGTACAATCTGGACATTGTTCGGCAGAAAGGTACAGAGATCTATCAAAACGCACTGTTTCAAATTTCATCAAAATCGGATGAAAAATTCTCCTTTTATGGGCCCAATACTCTATATCGGAAGATCGGTCTATGTGGCAGCTATATCCAAATATTGTCCGATCTGGACGATATTCAACAAAAGGTTTAAGAGGGGTACCAAAACTCGCTGTTTCAAATTTCATCAAAATCGGATGAAAAATGCTCCTTTTATGGGCCCAATACTCTATATCGGAAGATCGGTTTATGTGGCAGCTATATCCAAATATTGTCCGGTCCGGACAATATTCAACAAAAGGGTTTAGCGGGGTACCAAAACTCGCTGTTTCAAATTTCATCAAAATCGGATGAAAAATGCTGCTTTTATGGGACCAATACTCTAAATCGAGACATCGGTCTAAATTGCAACTATATCCAAATATGTTCCGATCTGGGCGATGTTCGACACAAAGATGTAGAGGTGTATCAAAACGCACTGTTTCAAATTTCATTAAAATCGGATGAAAAATGCTCCTTTTATGGGCCCAATACTCTATATCGGGAGATGGGTCTATATGGCAGCTATATCCAAATAAGGTTCGATCTGGACGATGTTCAACGAAAGGGTTTAGAGAGGTACCAAATCTCGCTGTTTCAAATTTCATCAAAATCGGATGAAAAATGCTCCTTTTATGGGCCCAATACTCTATATCGGGAGATCGGTCTATATGACAGCTATTTCCAAACATGGTGCGATCTGGACGATATTCAACTAAAGGGTTTAGAGGGGTACCAAAACTCGATATGCCAGATTTCAACGAAATAGGATGAAAAATGCTCCTTTTATAGGCTCATTACACTATATCGGCAGCTATATCCAAATATGGTCCGATCTGTACCACATTTGACAGGAATGGGTAGGGGTATACCAAAACACACTGTGCCAAATTTCATCGAATTCGGGTAATAAATGGATTTTTTATAGCCTCAATATCCTATATCGGGAGATCGGGCGGTCGGTCTATAGGGCTATATCCAAATATAGTCCGATCTGAACCCATAAAATGCGTAAGGGTCTACCAGAACTCACTGTGTCAAATATCATCGAAATCGGATAAAAAAAAAATTACCAATTTTTTGCCTCAAGACTTTAAGTCTGGAGATCGGTCTATATAGCGGCTATATATAACTAATATCCGATTTTATGAGATCAGAAGATCAGTAAAAAGGCATTAAGTTCGGCCGGGCCGAACTTTGGATACCCACCACCTCGGGTATATATGTAAACCCCATTTCTTCACAATCCGGTGAAAATTGCATAACTAAAGCACCCAAATTCGGCACGGACATTAAGTGGTCCAATATATATGTCACTATTCAGTTTTGTAGAACAAAATATTGGTCTTTTTGGCAGATATATCCAATTATAAACCGATCTGAACCATATTAAGGTCGGATATCGTGAGGCTCAGAAAAACTCACTGTTTCAAATTTCAGCGAAATCGGGCAATAAATAAAGCTTTTATGGGCTTCAGCCCCCTTATCGGCAGATCGGTCTTTATGGCAGCTATGTCTAAATATAGTCCGATCAGAACCAAATTTAGGTCGGATGTTGGGAGGTCTTAACTTACTCACTGTTTCAAATTTCAGCGAATTCGAGTAATAAATAAAGCTTTTATTAGCTTTAGATCCCTTATTGGCAGATCGGTCTATATAGCAGCTATATCTACAATAAATACAGTCCGATCTGAACCATATTTAGGTCGGGTGTCAAGAGGCTTCAAATTTTAGCGAAATCGAATGGCCTTCAGATCCTTTATCGGCAGATCGGTCTATATGACCGCTATATTTAAATATAGTCCGATCTGTACCATATTTGGGTCGGATGTTGGGAGGCTTAAAACTGCGCACTATTCCAAATTTCAGCGAAATCGGATAAAAAATAAAGCTTTAATGGCCTTCAGATCCTTTATCGGCAGATCGGTCTATATGAAAGATATATCTAATTATAGTCCGATCTGAACTATATTTACGTCAGATATCGAAAGGCTTAAAATAACCCACTGTTTTAAATTTCAGCGAAATCGGGTAAAAAATAAAGCTTTTATGGGCTTCAGACCCTTTATCGGGAGATCGGTCTAAATGGCAGCTATATCTAAATATGGACCAATCTAATACTATCCGAAATATATATACTTTGTAGGGTCGGAAATTGATATTTCGATGTGTTGCAAACGGAATGACCAAATGAATATACCCCCTATCCTAAGGAGGTGGGTAGAATAAGCAATCCTACACTGAATGTATCCTTTAAGATACATTGCGCCTATAGAGGGCGCAATTTTCATCCGACTGGGCTAACAATGATTTCTCTCGTGACTTCGAACTGATTTTAATAACCTTGGTTTTATTTGGTCTGTGCATTGATATTGCTTCTATATAAATCGATCTCCAGATTTTTACTTCTCATTTTTGTTTGAAATATCGAAACTATCGATATTTATTATTGAAACTATCGAAAATATCGAATATTGCGAATATCGATAGTTTGCAAGCTTTAGCCAAGGGTGCACCGGATTGTTATCAATATCATGCGATAACAGCCGAAAACCAGTAATTTGGTTTCGGTGCTTTAAGGACCACAAAAATGATAAAAATCGTTTTCCGTTTTCAGACTTTCTTTTTCTTTCCGAAATAGATATCCTCAAAGCTTAGCCTTTAAATTATCACAATTCTGAGCAATTCGATAACTTGAAAATCTACTTCCTTCTTAAGTTCTTTAAAGAAAACATTCATCTTCCCTTCCATCCTTCGTGAAAATCTTCTTAAACACTTTGATTGCCTTTGAGTCCTATGCTGTTTTTGTAATTAAATTAACTATCTATGGACTCAAGTTTAATGGTTTTTGAAACATCAACACTGAGAAGACGATTGCCCATGCGAACATTACCAACATGACAGACACCTAGGACAGCACCACCGCCAGCATGATTTCCCACATCATCATTGTCGTCCGCACCACCACCAACACCATCGGCATCATCTGCAGTAACACCACCATCTTCTGCATGACACAAAGTCCTCTCCGACGAACTCTCAAGAATTTGTATGTTCAAAAGGCCTTCGGCATTTTGAGTTGTGGTGGTGTTAATAATATTGCCGCTGCCGCCACCTGAGCCACTGTTGTTATTGCTATTATTATTATGATGCATTAAAGATGAGGTGTCCGTTTCGGCACTATTGCAATCTTGTTCTTCAATTTTAATCGGCAACACTTTGGCAGCAAAGTTGTTATGTTTACGACGTTTGTGGCTGGTTTTCATGGCAAAGCCACCAGCACTATGTTGGCTGTTGCTGTTACGGCTTCGATGTTTTCCAAGGCCAAAACCAGCACCAGCACCAACTCCGCCAGCAGCAGCTATAATGGCTGCTGTTGCCTGCTGGTGATAATGCTGATGGTGGGCATGGGGATTACCCGTTGTTGCAACTACTATGGGCAAGGCTGTTGCAATTTTTATGTTGCTGTTGCTGCCATTATTATTGTTATTATTTGTAGCTGTGGCATCGTTATTGTTGTTATTGCTATTGAAAATATTTGCTGCAGCTGCTGCAGTTAAACTTAAATGGGCCGGATTTGCAGCAATAAAAACTTTTGCTGTTCCATTTTGCAAAACATTTGCTAGACTTTGTTGATTTATGAAGGCAGCCGCAGCCTGTTGGTGCTGATGGTGTTGCAAATGATGATGGTGCTGCTGTGTTGCCATCTGTTGGTGACTAGAAGAATTTTGATTTGCTAATAAACTAGAAGAGGCATTTATTATTTGGCAACGTATATTATTGGCATTTGTACTAATTAAATTGTTGTTGCAACTACTACCGTTATTACTATTATTATGATTATTATGATTATGACTATTATCACTGTTGTTGCTGTTGCTGCTACTACCACTATTATTGTTGTTATTGTTATTATTACTATTCAAACTTAAACTCTGCACCAATGCATGAGCTTGACTCAGTCCCGAATTGGCTAATAGACGTTGGGCTGCCGCTGCCGTTGTGGCTAAGGGTGATGCTGCCATTATGGAATAGCATTGATATTGCTGTTGATGGGGTCCTGCCGCAATTATTGTGGCATTATTACTATTACTACTTGTATTGTTATTCGCAGCAGAGTTGTTGCTGTTGCTACTGCTATGGCCCCCACCATTGCCAGCTTCGTTGGGACTATGCCTATTATTGCTATCACTATTGCTATTACTATTACTGGTATGAGAATCTACCTGCATTGGTGTTATACACACGGTACCATCACTGTTCGTATGAATTTGCTGAATATTGGCCATCATCGATTGATACATGGATGCTGAAACGGGTACCGTGATCATGTTGCTGACCGACACAGGATAGCCTGAAAAAGAAGTGAGAGAGATAGAGAGAATTACAATGGGGCAAAAATAATCAAAATAAAAGTTAAACATTTTAAAAACGCGAAAAGATTGGTGTTGTTGATGTTTTAGGCTAATTGGTATGTGGAGGTAATGATCCTCGTCAAGCTCCATATGTGAGCATGCTCATTCCCGTCCATAGGACCGATCACCGCTGGAACGTTTGGCCATTGTCATTTCGAGTATCACGGGCACCTCTGATTGAGACTCTCCACTCGATATCGCTGATTCTCCGCGACTTCATTTGCAGCTACTTCGTATACGAAGCATTCCACTATCCGGAATCTGTGGACGCGCCCGGTAGTTCCCAGCTGTGCTTTTCGTGATGACGACGAACACCACACAAATAGAAAATCGGAGGTTTTATAGCAAATGCAAATTTTGCCCATGAACATTCCACTAAGTGAAAGGGGCAAACTTCTTACATATCAATGAGTGCAGTCCGATTCAAGTTTAAGCTCAATGAAGAGCGGCCTCCTTTTAAAAGTCGAGTCCGAACGGCGTGCAGTGTGGCACCTCTTTGGAGAGAAATTTTTACATGGTATATGTTGCCTGCATTAGTGCTCATAGCCATCTTGTGAAAAGGTCGGTCCTGCCTTCTTCGCACGCTTCTGGTCCGTGCCGGAATTGAAAAGAATTCCGGACCTCGATTATGTTCGATTTGCCAAAACCGCCTCCATCATCGGTAGGTGTCGGTGAGGTCTAACCGGTGCCTGTAGTGGGTACATTTCCAATCTTGCTCCAACCTTACGTTACTACGGGAGTATAGTCACACAGAATATGTTGCGAGGTGCTGAGCGAACATAGAAATCAGTGGATCACAAGGATTGGCCTTCGTGATACACCATTCCTTGCAATAAAGACCTATCTCGCCTGCGCCTGGCGCTAGTGATCCCTACATGGAGCACATGGCGATAGCAGTCAGGTGCGATACTGCCGAGATAGAGCTATACAACGTGTACATACCGCCGGTTGGTAGCTGTGTCCCGATTAATGGCCAAGCTTACAACCCCGACATATGTGGGTTACTATCTGTCCATAATCGTCTGGTTCTAGGAGACTTAAATGCGCATCACACTTCATGGCATTCTCCCCTAGGTAACGACTAGCGGGGCAGACCCGGACATGAACACAGCAAGTGCTCAACAGTCTCCTCTTCATCCTCATCGAGGCAACTGCTACAGTCACAGTGCGGTATTCCCATGCGCGCCGCCATGCAGCCTATGGCAAAGTGTCCGGTTATGACCCCTGTTAAGATACTCATTAACCTCTTATTGAACGCCAACAACTTCCTCCTCCGGTCGATGACAGGCCAAAGCGCTTTGCAGTCCGGCAACCATCTACCGAGTCTCATCTTTCCACCGACGCCGTCCTGGCCATCCCTTCTACTATGTTCAGTACCTCGCCGCCTGGCGCAGACGAACCCCTCCTGGCGCACTCGTCCGCCCTCTCATTACTGGAATCCCATCATGTCCAGGAATCCATGTCAGCGTCACAACGTGGGCCCGGAGCTTATCCAGGGACTCCAAACAATCCGCCATGCATCTCGACCTCACCATCCTCGACCCCAAGGCCTTGAACGCCGCCATACTATCCACATAAATTCTGAGTTTTGAGAACGGTAAATCCCCTAGCAGAATTTCCCTTGCGGCCACTACAATGGCACAGACCTCTGCTTGAAAGACCGTACACTCGTCCGGCAGTCTCAGAGACATACCGATATTGAGTGCGTCAGAATAGACCCCCAATCAAGTCCCTAACACCATCTAGAAGCCATCGGTGTAGCGAGATCTAATCCTCCTCAAGTATAGCATTCGCTCTTCATTCATCTCTCCCAGGAAAACGAATCACGAATGCCCTCACAGGTCCTCCTCAGTCTGTCCCCCGCATCCATAACACCCAAAATCGAACTGTTGCCGCAACCATCGTCCTTCATCATGCCTCAGCCTATGCATACCTTGGCGGCGCAATTCCGAATATAGGTCTCAATAGGCTGCATATCGCCTCTAGGCATGCCTGCGATGCGCATCTCAGTGCCCCTGTGACCCCGACGCAGGCCAGTCTATGGACCTTCTCGAACTCTCTCACACGCGTCCTCTTCGTCCTTCCACCATACCAGTGCTCCATAGACTAGTACTGGCAGTCTCATGATGGCCGTATATGTCCAATAAATCATCTTCCCCACTTCCTACCGAACATCCTTCTGCAGCAGTAAAATGAGCACAGTGCCCTACGGCTTCTTTCCTCAGTGTTCCTCTTCCAGAACAGTTTCGAATCGAGGACTATGCCTAGGTACTTCGCCTCCTTCGACAGCCGCAGGGTTACCCCGTCCAAGGCAGGAGTCTGAACTCTGATATCTTATATCTACGCGGGAAGGGCACCAGCTCGGTCTTCCCTGCGTTGCTCATCTGGTAGCTCATCACTACAAACTTCTCAGTGATCCTTCCATGATCTCGCTGATCGTCGACAGAAACCTACCTCGGACCAGCATCACAACGTCGTCCGCATAAGCGATAATCCTCGTGCCATCCCCATCGAGATCCATCAGGATTTCATTAATCACAAGGTTCCATAGAATAGGCGAGAACACCCCTCCTTAAAGCGTTCCTCTGGTCACCGGCGGGTGACCACACTATCTTCCAGGTTCGCATTAATAATCCTGCCATAAAGTGGCCTACTGTTAAGTCACTCACGAACCCCGGTAGACGGGATGCCAGGACCTCAACCATTTGCTCATCTCTGTAACTAATCTGGCTCATCTCTGTAACTAATCTGAAGAGATGAGCCAGTTTGTTTCACCGTAAATTTATTGTGCATGCCGAGAGTGACAGGGCTGGGAGGAGAGCCATTCGTCGTATCCGTGGTATCCTAGCCGATGGACAGCCATCACAAGTTACCGTGGGCGAAGTTACGAATGTTATCGGTGGCGCCGTGACTTTAAGCAGCCCAGGCCATGTGATAGGACAGTCCTCGTGGCACTGAAGCTGTCAAAGGCATTCAACACCAGGTCAGCCATGCCAAACTATTTGAGGACATCGCCAACAGGCCCCTCCTGCCAGGCCCGAAAAGCTGGGTGGCGAATTATCTGCATGGTCGCCAGTCATTTGTGGAATGTAGGGATAACAGGTCGAAGCACCGTAGAGTGAAACAGCGAGTTCCCCAAGGCGGCATTGTTTAACATCTCCCTATCCTCCATTCATACTGGGCGTTTCCCCACATTCCACAGCAATTTGCGACGAGGTTAAAATAGAAACAAGGTTCTCAAGTCACTTGTCTGCAGCACTTGGGGTGCTGACAAAGAAACCTTGTTGACCACATACAAAGGAATGGATCTCGTCAGCTCTGTGACACCCAGTGGAATAATATTCATATCTTTCAGAATGTCGCCCCTTGAACTGCGATGGGCTGTCTTCTCAGTTCTCATGTGGACCACTTCCATCAGGAGACAAAAATCCTGCCAGTGGGAAGATTGGGCTCATGTAGTTAAAAATCCAACTCTTAAACAAGTTTCAGAGATCAGGCTCGATGACGGCATTGAAGAGTGGGGAAATTGGCCGTATTGAATGCTTTCGATAGATCAGGTTCACGAGAACATTTGGTTCCCCTCGTTCAGGCCGTGGCTGATGGGAAAAACTGCTGTTGTTATGCTGTACATCTTTCGGAAAATCCGTGCTAATGACCTGCTGAAAGTAGGGATACATTTAAGCTCGATAATAGCAGCGCCTTAAGTGTCTTTGCGACCGGGCATAGAAGAGAGATCGGTCCACATATATGACTCTCATTGGTCCGCATGTTTTCCTGGCTTGACATGGTGGATGCTCCCTGTTCTAGTTTCTATATCGCAGGTATTACTATTACTAGGCTGAAGACGGAGATAGGTTGTGAGTGTCCAGCAGGTATTAGAATCCATAATTACCAAAATGTTTAAGCATTAGCATTGATATTCCTTCAGAGCTCACAGTCTTTGACCGATTGGCGCTATTTATGACCTCAGCTGTGTTTTTACTTGTTTTTGGCTGACGTACGTTCGACTTTTGGAAAATATGAAGTCACTCGGACGATAAAGATCTTTGATTATGGGAAGGTGGTCTGAGGCGAGGGTGACAATCGTTAACCATGCAGTGAAGTGATTCAGACCTGCATCGACCATTGTAATGTTCGCCGAAATTGAGCAACTCCCATAATCCTGGTCGGGGTGTCGTCTTTTATGGTGCAGAAAGTGGAGTAGTCTATTTGTTTAGTCAGTGTTACCCTTCTCAGGTTGTTGTTGTGTTCTATTTTCGCCTGCCTGATTCTGTTGAGTATCAAGATCCTGGAACTGGAACACGATCTGGATTTGAGTCGAGTGGGTCTGGCTGGGAAGTTAAATAGGTGACGTGTGATTCTTGGTCACAATCGGGACATATATTCTGGACGTCGGCATCAATCCTTGCTCTGTATGAGTAGAGGCGGCAGTAACTGCCGGATCGTAGTTGAGCCAGAACTACTCTGGTTTGCCAGGGGAGGTCAATTTGTTCAGGTGCAATGGGAGGCAGTCTTTCTCCAAGAACTGAATACATTCACCTGGTAGCTATTTACCACATCTGCAACCGTGTTTGCATGAATGTTATCTAGATCCGCTTGATA
Source organism: Stomoxys calcitrans (assembly GCF_963082655.1). Classification (NCBI taxonomy): domain Eukaryota; kingdom Metazoa; phylum Arthropoda; class Insecta; order Diptera; family Muscidae; genus Stomoxys; species Stomoxys calcitrans. The sequence goes on from NC_081555.1 coordinate 135,061,964, forward strand.
TGCCACTTGATCTAGAGGTTCTATCTTGTAGCGCTGAACCTGAAGCTCTATATCATGTAGATCTACCCTAAGGCTTCTGGGCGGTAGATACCTATCCACAAGATGATGATTTGGATGGTCTCTGTGATAACAGCCCAAAAGCTATTGCTTAGACAGCATTTGGTCATCCTTTAGAGTTATGGTATGATATATTGGGTTGCCCAAAAAGTAATTGCGGATTTTTAAAAGAAAGTAAATGCATTTTAAATAAAGGGTGATTTTTTTGAGGTTAGGATTTTCATGCATTAGTATTTGACAGATCACGTGGGATTTCAGACATGGTGTCAAAGAGAAAGATGCTCAGTATGCTTTGACATTTCATCATGAATAGACTTACTAACGAGCAACGCTTGCAAATCATTGAATTTTATTACCAAAATCAGTGTTCGGTTCGAAATGTGTTCAAATTTTGACAAATTTTGTTCAGCGATGAGGCTCATTTCTGGTTGAATGGCTACGTAAATAAGCAAAATTGCCGCATTTGGAGTGAAGAGCAACCAGAAGCCGTTCAAGAACTGCCCATGCATCCCGAAAAATGCACTGTTTGGTGTGGTTTGTACGCTGGTGGAATCATTGGACCGTATTTTTTCAAAGATGCTGTTGGACGCAACGTTACGGTGAATGAACACATTTCGAACCGAACACTGATTTTGGTAATAAAATTCAATGATTTGCAAGCGTTGCTCGTTAGTAAGTCTATTCATGATGAAATGTCAAAGCATACTGAGCATCTTTCTCTTTGACACCATGTCTGAAATCCCACGTGATCTGTCAAATACTAATGCATGAAAATCCTAACCTCAAAAAAATCACCCTTTAAAACTTAGAATGAACTTTAATCAAATATACTTTTTTTACACTTTTTTTCTAAAGCAAGCTAAAAGTAACAGCTGATAACTGACAGAAGAAAGAATACAATTACAGAGTCAGAAGCTGTGAAAAAATTTGTCAACGCCAACTATATGAAAAATCCGCAATTACTTTTTAGGCAACCCAATAGTATGCCATATTATGGCCGCATGTCGCACACCCACTATGACATACTACATCATACTATAACTCCTAAGGCCCGAGTGCCATATCCATGGTAACCACTCAAGTCTCCAATGACCGTTTTCGTTTCGAGCAATGGTTCCAATATCGAGGCTCCTATACCACCATAGAAGCCATGTATATACTACATCATACTATAACTCCTAAGGCCCGAGTGCCATAGCCATGGTGAGAACTCAAGTCTCCAAGGACTATGAGTTTTCCGTCTTCGTTTCGAGCAATGTTCCAATATCGGGGCTCCTATACCACATACGGTGGTTGGCTTAACGTTAGAAACTTGAAGGCATCCTCATCCTCTTGTTCCTATGGTATCTTAATGGGCTAAAATGTCATTATAATCTAGCGTAACCTAACAGCCGCGAAAATGCATGCCTCTGTCCTCCTTTAAGTTGAATTTGCGAACGCTTCATTGTAGTCCAACAAATTCTTAAACTAAACATTTGCACATACATACCTTGTCCATCTTCTGTGGTTATATAGATTTGACCATCTTGTGCAACTGTGGCTTCAGTTAAATCCACAGTCATATTCTCATGACCATTAACATCTCCCAGGCTTTGTACGGTTTGTATGGTGGCACCACCTTCACCTTGATGTAACTGTAATAAAAACGAAAAGAATTAAATCACCAAAACAAAGAGACTTTTGCCACCACAAGACAATCAACATACCGTGGCAACACCCTGGACTTGAGCCGTAGTGCCGTCGGGCAAAGTGATTATAGGATTATTGGGATCAACCTGTATCAGAGACACTGTGCCATCAGCATTTTGTATGGTAGATAGAACTGTTTGCGTGGTGTACTATAAGAAATAGAAAAAAAAACGCAAAAATTAGCGAAAGTATAAAAAATGCCATTTCAAAGTAAGGAAATTAAAAAAAGAGAATATAAACAAAAGGAAGGGCAAATCAAAAAACAAAAAATCTGAAAATCCATAAATAAGCCAAAAAAAACAAAGTTAGCAAAAATGTAGAAACAATTCATTACAAAAAATAAAAAAAATAACAACAACAACATTGGATGCAGTTTGAATCTGGGGCAGTTTCAAAGACAAAATCGAAGAAAGCAGAGATTTGAAAGTTCCGTAAGATTTTTCTCACAGAAAGCAAAACATAATTTTCAAAATAAAGTTATTTGTAAAATAAAATACAATAAAAAAACAACAACAATTAAAGTAAAAAAAAAACATAACACATCAATCCAAAATCAAAGGCTCGAAGGAAAAAAAAAGTTATCAAAAATAGGCAACACAACAACAACTATGGGCAATTTAAAAACATCTCATGTTACGAACATCCACATCTCCCAAGGTCATGGGCTCTATGCAAACTTGAGCATTTGCTATGGTCTGTGCTGCATTCGTTGTGGTATGGATTTGTTGAGCCTGCACTGTCTGTTGCTGATGATGTTGTTGCTGCTGCTGCTGTTGATGATGTTGCTGCTGAGGCTGGTGTTGCTGCTGTTGTACTTGCTGTTGCTGCTGCTGTTGATGGTGATGATGTTGCTGCTGCTGTTGTTGTTGTTGTTGTTGCTGCTGCTGTGTTTGTTGCTGATGATGCTGCTGCTGTGTTTGCTGCTGATGATGTGTTGTAATTTGAGCCATCGGAGCAGGACACAATTCAATTTTCGTTGATGCCGGCAATCTAGCTGTTGTCGTTATATGCTGATCATTCGTACTTTGTATTATGGTGGGTCCTGGATTATTGGGATTGTGTGGATTTGTTGTGGTAATCACTGTGCCCGAACTATTGATCTTGACCACATTAACTTGTTGCTAGAAAAGGAGTTTATTGTTTGTTTTTGTATTGTAATAAGTACCAATTAAAGGGTGACATTTTAGAGATTTTTTTTTCAGTATTTCGAGAAAGTTAACAGGAATTGTTAGGCTTCCGTGTTAACAAATTTTATGCAGTTAGTTGGCTTCGCCCTGTAAATCGTTTAGGTGTCTCATGCAAGTAAAATTAATGCTTATCAGACTACAAAATCATACAGAGTAGCTGACACGAAGTGTTACCAAGTTCACGCTAGTTTATCTGTCAAACTAGAAATGACGACTACATTATATTGGTTTTATTGACAGCTCTTTATATTGTTTACAACCACCAAAAGCATTCGCCTCTTCATTTATTTAAAAACTAGCCGAAACTGGCCCGCTCCGCATCGCCTTCTTTAACTGTTTAAACATTTTTAGGGTGGGGACACTTCGCCCTGAATGTGGATATCGGATTCGTGCCGCTGGCGGGAACATCGGAGAAAATTTAAAGCGGTGGTTATCCCCCTTAAAACTGGCGATATTTGCGAGGTACTATGCCATTCATAAAAGCCACGTAAAAAATTTTCTCCAAAGAGATGTTGCACTGCTGTCCGAACGGCGTACTCGGCTATAAAAAAGGCACTCATTGATGTGTAAGAAGTTTGCCCCTCCTCGGTTCATGGGTTCAAATTTTTAATCTACTCTAAAATGAATTTCTTTTGAGTCCTATATTACTGTATTGATAAATATTTCCGGTTTAGGGGGTATTACAGGGATTGTCGCTTGGCCACTAAAAGATTCGTTCGTGCTATACTTTCAAAAACATTTCATGAGTCCCATAATGGCATGATCGGTAAATAAGTTGTGTTTGAGGGTGGGGTTGAGTCCAGGGTCTTTTTCCCGAAAATGAATAAAAAAATTTCCCAGAAATCAATAAATTTCCAGCCCAAATAAATAATAGGGAAGTATTTTGGGGAGGGGCGGTTACCCATATATATCGAATATATTGGGTTGCCCAAAAAGTAATTGCGGATTTTTCATATAGTCGGAGTTGGCAAATTTTTTCACAGCTTGTGACTCTGTATTTGCATTCTTTCTTCTATCAGTTATCAGCTGTTACTTTTAGCTTGCTTTAGAAAAAATGTGTAAAAAAGGTATATTTGTTCATTCTAAGTATTATTAAAAATGCATTTACTTTCTTTTAAAAAATCCGCAATTAATTTTTGGGCAACCCAATATCTCTTTAGAGGAGTTTTGGGCTTGGCGCGGCCCACTGGGTACTTGGAGCCAAATTTTATTACGATATACGTTTTCTACTCTTCAATACCTTTGATTTGATACCCATATTATCCAGAAGGTCCCGGGGGAGAGTCCGACCCCTTCCGAAATCAACAAATTATAAAATTCCCCCTTTCTGGCCATATTTGTAATCTACTCCCGAATACCTTTCATTTGAGTTCCATATTGTCATGATCGTCCAATAATTCTAGTCTCCAATAACTTTTGGCTTTGGGTGGCTTTTATGGGGTAAGGGGAGGGTCCGCCACCATCCGATATCTAAACATTATATAACCTATGTTTCCTTCCACAAAAACCTACACAATTTGTGACTTCCGGGGTACTTAGATACTATTTTAAATATCATATTCGTATTCTACTCTTCAATAACTTTGATTTGATACCCATATTATCCCGAAGGTCCCGGGAGAGAGTCCGCCCCCTTCCGAAGTCAACAAATTCTAAAGCCTATTCCCCCTTCCTGGTCATATTCATTTGAGTCCCATGTTGTCAGGTTCGTCCAATAAACCTATTTTAGGCGGTTTTGGGGTTGAGGTAGCCCCCCAGGACCAAATTTTTAATACGAAATTCGTACTCTACTCCCGAAAACCTTTCATTTGAATCCCATCCTGTCGCGATCGGTACTCTTTTTTTTTGGGTAATACTTTTGGGGTAATACTTTTGGGGTAAGAGGAACTCGCTTCTAATATCAAAAAATTATATATCCTATGTTTTCTTCCAGACCACTTTACACAATCTGTAAAAATTTCAAGGTAATTGGTTCACCCTTTTTTGAGTCTATACGGAACAAACCGACAAACATCAAGAGCTATTGTTGGGGAACTCTTACACCTCAATGTTGTTACGAGTGCCTATATGCAGCATGGGATACTGTTTTGCTTCCAGCTAACCTAGTCGTTTCTCAGGAGTAGTCCCATCCCAATATCCCTGCCTTAGGACGTATCAATAAAGAAAAGGTTCTACTCAAAATACTCTACTCTTCAAAGGCACATTCCAAGTTAGTGGCTGCGATCCTCTTATCTCCATCCGCCCTCCCTACCATGATCTCATGACTCCTTTTTTTAGGTGACCCCACATCACATCACTTTGTCAATACATCCCAAACACTTCTCTTTCTGTAGATTATGTTACATTAAGCTCTTTCTAAAATCCATTGCAACAAAAAATCATAGCTCAAGCGAATTGTCTCACCAGTAAATTTCATGAATCCAATATCTCTCGCACGGCATTATCTTCACTACTCTCAAAACTACTGCCATCATTGCAACACCAACAATTAGAAGTATGGTTGGCATACAACCCTGAACGACTGACAAATGGCAAACGAGAAAAAACATTATACCTTATCACGACGGGAGCCAGCCGGAACTCCCTTTATTTTCGCAATAATAATTTAAAAAAAATTGCCATGCCCGGCCATATGAATATCTTCACCCGCACTGAAACAGACACACAGTTCACGATACTACTACCAATCGCCGCTTCAGTGAACTGTCACCCCCTCGGATGGGAAATTCCTACACATCCTTAACACAGCAGACGCTCGCTTCATATCAGCCAGTCGAATACTCCAAGTGTGGCCCAATTTCCCGGGGCAGGCAGTGGTACTCGCAGACGAGCCTGATGGGATTCGTTGTATGGACCCCACTACCCCGGAATCAGTGAGCTAAATCTGGAAATTAACAGGGTAGTCAACGAACATAGGCGGAATTTGTGGCTGGAACACTTGGAGCAATGTAACTAAGGCACCGGTTAAGGCAAGCTGCGGTCTACTGGTAAGTCACTCTCGAATCCCGATAGACGGGATGGCAGGACCTCAGTCACATTTGGAGAAGTAACTGTGACAGATCCGAAGAGATGCGCCAGGTTGTTCAACCGTCAATTTTTTGTGCATCGCGAGAGTGACAGGGCAAGGAGGAGAGCCATTCGCCGTATCCGTGGTCTCCGAGTAGATGGACAGCCATCACTATTTACCGTGGGCGAAGTTACGAATGTCATCTGTGGTGCCAAATCATCTAAGGCGTTGAGCTCCGACGGAATCTCTACATTGATGTTGAGGAATCTGGATTTATCTGGAGTTGAGTACCTTACAACTGTCCTCAAACTGTCTTTGAACACTTTTATAGTTATCGATGTCTGGAATATGGGCAGAGTGATTCCACTAATTAAGACTGGAATGGACCCGAGTAAGGGGGGTCGTACAGACCGATCTCGAATGTCATCCGTGACGCCAAATGATCTTAGACGTTGGGCCACGACGGAATTTCTACTCTGATGCTGAAGAATCTGGATCTACCTGGAGTTGAGTACCTTACAAATATCCTCAACCTGTCTTTCAACAATTTTGTTGTTTCCGATGTCTGGGAGAAGGTCAGAATGATACTGCTAACGAAGCCTGTAAATGACACGAGTAAGGAAGAGCCGTACAGAACGATCTTCCTACTCTCAGCAGTAACTAAGACGCTTGAGGGACTACTCCTCCCGAGCATGGTTGGAGAATTTCCGGTCGCCGTGCATCAGGATGTATTTTTAAGACTTCATACCACAATAACTGCTTTGCATGCCATCACCGCACACATCGTGTCGTGGCTTCTAGCAGCCCAGGCCATGCGATAGGACGGTCCTCGTGGCACTGAACCTATTGGAGGCATTCGACACAGTCAGCCTTGCCAATCTGTCATTTGTGAAATTTAGGGATAATAAGTCGAGGCACCGTAGAGTGAAACAGGGAGTTCTCCAAGGTGGGGTGATATCTCCGACACTGTTTAACCTATCCTCCATTTCAACCCCTCTAGATGGCATAGAGATCGTATCATATGCGGATCGTGGCATCAGGCCCCCCACCCGTTGTTGACATCTGCGATAGGTTTAACGTCTATCTCAACGAACTTGCCTCATAGTTCGCTGCAAGAAATCTGAAGATATCTGCCACCGAATCTTCAGCCACATTGTTCACTACAAATACGCGTGAGGTGAATACAGAGCTGACTATGATGGTCGATGGAGAAATGATTCCGACCATCAAGTGTTCCAAAATACTTGGCGTAACATTTGGCAGCTCTTGTACATTCTCCCCGCATGCCACAGCAATTTGGGATAAAGTCAAAAGAAGAAACAAGTTCCTCAAGTCACTTGCTGGCAGCACTTAGGGAGCAGGCAAAGAAACTCTGTTGACCACGTACAAAGCAATTGGCCGGTCTGTGGTACGTTATGCAGCGCCAGTATGGTCTCATCAGCTTTGTGACACGCAGCCCGAACTGCGACGGGCTGTCTTCTCAATTCTCATGTGGACCACCTCCATAAGGAGACAAAGATCCTACCAGTGCGAAGACATGACTACATGCTGTCTAAGCAAAACCTTTGGGCTGTTATCGCAGTGACCATCCAATCATCATCTTGTGGATAGATATCCAGCGCTCAGAAGCCTTAAGGTAGATCTACATGATCTAGAGCGTAAGGTTCTGCGCTACAAGAGAGAACCTCTAGATCAAGCGGCATATGAAGCAGGTCTAGACAATATTCATGCAGACACGGTAGCAGATGCGGTAAGTGGCTACCGGGTGAATGTAGTCCTTGGAGAACGACCGTCACCCATTGCACCGGAAGAAATCGACCTCCCCTGCAAACCAGAGTAGTTCTGGTTGAATTACGTTCCGGCAGATGCAGCCGCCTCAATTCATACAGAGCTAGGATTGATGCCGACGTGCAAGATGTATGTCCCGATTGTAACCAGGGACCGCACGATACACCTCACCTGTTTAACTGCCCGGCCAGACTCACTCGACTCAGACCAAGATCCCTGTGGACGCACCCCATCTTAGTCGCAGAGTTCCTGACACTCAACATAATCAAACAGACGAAAGATAGAACACAATAAACTGCTACAACAACAACGCCGGGAAAACTCCCACACGGTTAGCAAGGTTGAATAGATTGTTGTTGTAGTAGTAGCAGTGTGTGGTACACTGAGCAGCCCTTGCCGATGAAGGAATTCATCGGGTCAATCCGGTACATACAACCGGAAGCCATGGGATTGAGGTTGCATAAGCAAGCGTCGAAGAACACTTAGACAGGACCAGTGTTGATATACCATCCGAGCCCGGGGATTTATTTGCGTCGAGATCCGCATGTGGATCACTCCCATATGGAGAAGATTCTTCCAAAGGGAAGACATAATTCTATTGGGTTGCCCAAAAAGTAATTGCGGATTTTTTAAAAGAAAGTATTGGGTTGCCCAAAAAGTAATTATGGATTTTTTAAAAGAAAGTAAATGCATTTTTAATAAAACTTAGAATGAACTTTAATCAAATATACTTTTTTACACTTTTTTTCTAAAGCAAGCTAAAAGTAACAGCTGATAACTGACAGAAGAAAGAATGCAATTACAGAGTCACAAGCTGTGAAAAAATTTGTCAACGCCGACTATATGAAAAATCCGCAATTAATTTTTGGGCAACCCAATATGTATGTTATCTAAGCAGTCTACTGAGTTGTTTCCGCAACATTTACCAAATCAACACCTACTGTAGAGGCAACACAGTCCAGAAACTGCAGATTGGATCTTCATGAGCAAATTTCCGCTTTACAAAAGAGAGCATTCAGATCAAGCAGCGTATCAGACAACATTCATGAGAATATGTTCACGGATCAACTGGTGCCCGTAAAATCTGGTGAAATGAAGCTTTGGAACGTGAGTGTTCTTGCAGTTTCAGCCGTCCAAATTATATCTTGATCACACACGATACACGTTGTTGTTGTTGTTGTAGCAGTGTGTTGTACACTATGGCGGCAGCCCTTGTCGATGAAAGAATTCCTCGGGTCAATCCGGTACGTACAACCGGTACGTACAACGATACACGTAACAAGTTTATGCGCGCAGCCAATCCTACTCAACTTTTAACCAAATCACTCTGAACGAATCCCAACCAAGTTTATGGTCTGTTACATTTTCAGACCCTAACTTCGCCAGCGATTGATTTCGAGCGATTCTACTTCCTTCTCATCGCCACAAACCCTTTAGTAGACTGCCTCACTATGCGCAGAAATGCGATGTCAATGACTCCCTTTCGTTCTATACAAGATTTCACAGCGGCAATGTCATTAAAGATGTCAAATCAGCTTGATGCACCACCCCACACTTGAATATCGCCGTTTTAAATATCCATATTCCAAGTTATAAATACCCATTCCCATAACAAGCATTACATATTTAAAGGACGTTCCTTGTTTTCTTATATCGCTACTTGTAGTGAAAAATAGAAAAAATGGTTAATATTTACCCTTACATTAGAGTTGGCATTAGTAGTTGGTGTAGCTGTTACAGTTTGTATGGTAGTAGCTGTGTTATTATGGACAGGTTGTACAATCACCTCTTCTTCATCGTCCTCTTCTTCGTGTGAGATCAATTGGGAGACTTTATCATCTTCGTCGGCAAATGTGGGCAACAAATCCTCACGTCCATGATATTTATAACAGTTTATAACAATTTTACGCAAAGCATGAGTCCAGGAAATCTACGAAAACGAAGCAAAGAAACTCATGAAAATTTGGTATAATAGAAAAATAGTAAAAAAAAAATCCTTAAACCTTTTGTTTGTCATCTTCGGATCTGGCATCCATGCGCACATTGGCCCAAGGCAATTCTTTGGGCCACCATGGTGGTCTTGTGGCCTCACGACCCCATCCCGGCTTACCACGACCTGTGGAATATTTCAACATCAAGGGTATAAAGGCTCTCAGCTGGGCCTGGGTCATCTTTTCCACTGGTGTGGGTATACCATCGATAATCAGAGGCGGCAATTCAAACAGTGAGGGATCTTCTTGCGGTGGGGGAGGAGCCTGTTGTGCCAAAGCATTTTCCAGCTCATCCATAACAATATTCTTAAGATTACGTACTACATCCTCTAAGGGTTTGGCACCGAACACTTTGTAGCTGGTATTGGGCTTGCCAGGCGTGGCCACCAGCACCACCGCCTGTTTGCCCACACGTCCTGTGAACTCGTATATTATGCCGCGCAATTTGCGCAGCAAACGGTTCTGTTGTCGTTTACGCACCGACGGATTCGTTTCGAACGAATGTTGCCTTTTGCGTTTCTTTGATGAGGCAATGGCTGCTGCAGCTGCAACACCAACTGGTCCTGCAGCTGCCAATTGATTGGCCAAATCATCCTGTACAGCGATTTGGGCCAATTCGTTCTCATCAAATATGCTGCCATCGCTGCTAATCAGATCATCGTCGTCATCATCCGAGGCCATACTATCGTCGAGCATTTCGATTTTATATGTGGTCTGTTGCTGTTGTTTGTGGCCATGGCTTGTAATACTTTCCACTGCCGCCTGCGTTGCATTGGGCAAAGTAGTTATAGTGGTCACATTCATAATTTTGGCTAAGCGACCGACCGTTTGGTGTCTCTAGTTGATGGTTTTTTTTTTTTTTGGGGGGGGGGGGGGGTTTCGAAAAGGGCTTCCCAACTATGTGCGTGACAGCCCTCTCCTTATCTTATGGGATTATTCCCAATCTTTGGTTTCGTTTCACTTAAAAGTAATACAAATGATTTTTGGTTTAGTTTATTGCACTTCTTCTCTTCGTATCGTCCTTGTCTTCCTCCCAGTGGCTTAATTCGTTTTGTGGTCTTTGTCTTATATTATAGATAGAAGAAATATGTTGTAGGCGTTGACAGATGTAGAGATGTTCGCTTTAGATAGACGGTTGTAAGATGTTCGAAACTAAAAATATATAAATAAATTTACTTAAAGGTGATTGGCCAGAGGAATAAATAAAAATTATTAAATAAAACTTTCATTCAAAAAAGTTGCTGACAAAATTTGATATAGAAAGAAAAAATTAAAAAAAAAAGCTTAAACATTTTTTTAACCAATTTTATAAAAATTAAAATTTGAAAAACAATCTTTACAATTTATAAGATTCCAAAAATTCCAACACAACAAAAACAAATAAAAAGCCGTTAAGTTCGGCCGGGCCGAACTTCGGATGCCCACGACCTCGGGTATATAAAGGGTGATTTTTTTGAGGTTAGGATTTTCATGCATTAGTATTTGACAGATCACGTGGGATTTCAGACATGGTGTCAAAGAGAAAGATGCTCAGTATGCTTTGACATTTCATCATGAATAGACTTACTAACGAGCAACGCTTGCAAATCATTGAATTTTATTACCAAAATCAGTGTTCGGTTCGAAATGTGTTCAAATTTTGACAAATTTTGTTCAGCGATGAGGCTCATTTCTGGTTGAATGGCTACGTAAATAAGCAAAATTGCCGCATTTGGAGTGAAGAGCAACCAGAAGCCGTTCAAGAACTGCCCATGCATCCCGAAAAATGCACTGTTTGGTGTGGTTTGTACGCTGGTGGAATCATTGGACCGTATTTTTTCAAAGATGCTGTTGGACGCAACGTTACGGTGAATGAACACATTTCGAACCGAACACTGATTTTGGTAATAAAATTCAATGATTTGCAAGCGTTGCTCGTTAGTAAGTCTATTCATGATGAAATGTCAAAGCATACTGAGCATCTTTCTCTTTGACACCATGTCTGAAATCCCACGTGATCTGTCAAATACTAATGCATGAAAATCCTAACCTCAAAAAAAATCACCCTTTATATAAACCACCTTTCGTCAAAATCCGGTGAAAAATGCATACCTTATGCCCCATAGCAGCTATATCGAAATATGTTCCGATTTTGACCAAATACCATGTACAAGTCATTGTTCAATAGTGAATAACAAAATATTTATCTTCTTAGCAGCTATATCTAAAAATAAACCGATCTGAACCATATACGACACGGATGTTGAAAAGTCACTGTGTCAAATTTCAGTGAAATCGGATTATAAATACGTCTTTTATGAGGCCAAGACCTTAAATCGAGATATCGATCTATATGACAGCTATATCCAAATCTGGACCGATTTGGGGCAAGTTGCAGAAAAATGTCGAAGAGCCTAACACAACTCACTGTCCCAAATTTCGACGAAATCGGACAAAAAATGTGCCTTTTATGGCCCCAAAACCTTGAATCGAGAGATCGGTCTATATGGCAGCTAAATCCAAATCTAGACCGATCTGGGCCAAATTGAAGAAGGATGTCGAAGGTCCCAACACAACTCACTATCCCAAATTTCGGCCACATCGGACAATAAATACACCTTTTATGGACTCAAAACCTTAAATCGATATATCAGTCTATATGGCAGCTATATCCAAATCTGGACCGATCTGTGCCATATTGCACAAGTATGTCGAGGGGCTTAATTTAATTAATTTAATTAACGCAAATTTCGACGACATTGGATTTTAAATGAGCCTTTTATGGGCTCAAAGCCCTATATCGAGAGATCGGTCTTTTGGGCAGCTATATTCAAATCTGGACCGATCTGGACGAAATTGAAGAAGAATGTCGAAGGGCCTAACACAACTCACTGTCTCAAATTTTGGCAAAATCGGATAATAAATCTGGCTTTTATGGGCCTAAGACCCAAAATTGGCGAATCGGTCTATGTGGGGACTTTATCAAGCTATAGTTCGATATAGCCCATCTTCAAACTTAACCTGCTTATGGACAAAAAAAAAGAAGCTGTGGAAAGTTTCAGCTCAATATCTCTATTTTTAAAGACTGTAGCGTGATTTCAACAAACAGACGGACGGACATGGCTAGATAGTCTTACGGTGATAAAGAAGGTGATATAGGGTCGGAAATGTATATTTCGATGTGTTGCAAACGGAATGACAAAATGAATATATTCACAAAACTTTCTAATTAAATTTTGACAAATAGCTGTACCTGGCCCGCTGCTCTCAGTTGCATATTCATTAGGACCACGCGAAAACTAAATTTTTTACTTACTACCATATGTATCTCCCGAGTACAATTTGTTTATCACTACCAAATTCCTTTTATTGAACCCCATATACATTTCACATTTCACATTTTGTGAGGTGTTTTGAGGGGTAGGCAACCCCTCGAACCACTTGAATATCAGTTTTTAATACCATATTCGTAATCTACTCCTGAAAACCTTTATTTGAGTCCCGTATTGTCATGATGGTCTAATATGCCCACTTGGGACGATTTTGGGGCGGCTCCTTGGTAATTACACCCGATTTTTAATATTCGATAATCATATTCGTACTCTCGAATAACTTTCATTGGAGTCCCGTATGGTCCCGATCGGTCCACGTTTGATTTTGCGTTAGGGAAGGCTCCCTAGATACTTGGATACAATTTTTAATATCATATTCGTACTCTACTCTAAAATACCTTTCTTAACGGCCCTATATTGTCCCGATCGGTCGGCTTTTTATTTTGGTCGGTACTCTTGGGACGACGCCCTAATTACTTGGATCCAATTTTTGACACCATATTGGCATTCCACTCCCGAAAACCTTTCACTTAAGTTCCATATTGTCCCGATCGGTCAAATTTTATTTTTGGTGGTATTTTTGGGTGGTTTTTGGCTTTGGACAGCTCGCTAGGTACTTGGACCTAATTTTAAATATCGTATTTATACTATACTCCCAAATACCTAAAGGGTGATTTTTTTGAGGTTAGGATTTTCATGCATTAGTATTTGACAGATCACGTGGGATTTCAGACATGGTGTCAAAGAGAAAGATGCTCAGTATGCTTTGACATTTCATCATGAATAGACTTACTAACGAGCAACGCTTGCAAATCATTGAATTTTATTACCAAAATCAGTGTTCGGTTCGAAATGTGTTCAAATTTTGACAAATTTTGTTCAGCGATGAGGCTCATTTCTGGTTGAATGGCTACGTAAATAAGCAAAATTGCCGCATTTGGAGTGAAGAGCAACCAGAAGCCGTTCAAGAACTGCCCATGCATCCCGAAAAATGCACTGTTTGGTGTGGTTTGTACGCTGGTGGAATCATTGGACCGTATTTTTTCAAAGATGCTGTTGGACGCAACGTTACGGTGAATGAACACATTTCGAACCGAATACTGATTTTGGTAATAAAATTCAATGATTTGCAAGCGTTGCTCGTTAGTAAGTCTATTCATGATGAAATGTCAAAGCATACTGAGCATCTTTCTCTTTGACACCATGTCTGAAATCCCACGTGATCTGTCAAATACTAATGCATGAAAATCCTAACCTGAAAAAAATCACCCTTTATTATTTGAGCCTCAAATTGTCCCGATCGGTACAACTTTTTGTTTTGGGCACTACTTTTGACGCGGTTTTGGGCCTGGGCGGCCTCCTAAGTACTTGGACCTAATTTTTAATACCATATTCGTATTTAACTCCCAACTACGTTTCACTTGAGTCCCATATTGTCTCAATCCCACCCTGCTGGGGGATTTTGGGGGGTGGGGAGGCCAATCAGACACCAAGGAATACATTTTTATGTCATATTTGTACTCTACTTTTAAATAACTTTCATTTGAAATACATATTGCCCAACGCGGTAAAAGTGTCCTGTTGGGAGGTGTGGCATTTTTATGCCAAGTTCATATTCTACTCTTTAATACCTTTCATTTGATACCCATATTGTCCCAATCGGTAAATATGCCCGTTTGGATGGGTTTTGGGATGGGGCGTCCCCCCATGTTATTTGACCCCAAAACTTTATACCAATGTTGTGTTTTTCGGATACCATAAGGTGGCATACAAAATTTCGCTTAAATCGGTGCAACCATGTCCAAGATCTGGAATTTACGAAAATGAGGGTAAGGGGGAGGGTCCCTTTGCAACCTACACTAGTAGGGTTGGTATACAAAGCACTGTGATCCGTTTGACAAATTTCTTAAGATTTAAGACCAAAAAAGAAAGCGCCAACAGACAAATACAATTTTATAAAAATTCTCAATAACTATAAAATTTTATAATTTTTTTTTTTGCAATACGGGGAATATAATTTTCTTTTGTTTGTTTTTAATATTTTTAATAGGTTTGCCATAGCGTCTGTCGCTTGATCCCCTTATTCAATTTTGGTGATTTTTTTACAAAACAAAAATTTAAAAAATTTTATAATTCTACTTTTCGTTATAGTGATTTAATTTTTTTATTTATATTTCGATGTGCTGCAAACGGAATAACTAAATAAATATACCCCTATCCTATGGTGCTCGGTAAAATAAAATTGCCCATGACCATTCCATTAAGGAACAGAGGCAACTAATTTAAATAAAAAACAAAAAGACCTCGAGCTTGAATTTAAAAACAGCAAATTTGAATACAACAGTCAGGTATAAAAATAACAACATTTAATTTTTTTATTCTAAAAATATTTATAATTAATTTTTTTAAGACGTTTTATACTACTTTGTCCGGATTCGAAGTCGGAGTCGAGAAAATTATCTCGACTTCGACTCCAGGCAAAATTTTTCGACTCCGACTCCTCAACCCTGCACCCAACAATAAAAAACATAACAATAAACAAGTAAAAACTAAGCTAAGTTCGGCCGATCGGAATATTAATGCCCTCCACCCTGGATCGCATTTGTCAACTTCTTTACCCCTGTTCCTTAGTGAAATGTTCATAGGCAAAATTTTCATTTTGCAAGGGGCTAAAGTGGTTCAGATCCAAGATTTCAATGAAATTTTCTGGAAACACAACAAATTACATTGAATTCTTGCCTTGAAATATTGAAACTTTTTATTCAGAAAACACCAGTTGAACTTTGTGATTACAGAAAAATTTCATTAAAAGTTTGGCTTTAGAGAAAATTTAATTGAAATTATCTAAATCCGCGTCGCCTCATAAACTGAAAAGAACATAAGAGTGGACTTTTGAATAGTTCTTTAGTTCGGTTTCCATACCAACCACCATAGGATGGGGGTCTACAAATCTAGTCATTCCGTTTATAACACCTCGAAATATTGATCTAGGATCCCATAAAGTATATATATTCTTGATCGTCTCGAAATTCTGATTAGAATTAGCCATGCCCGCCCGTCTGTCCGTCTGTCGAAATCACGATAGCGGTCGACGCGTAGAGCTAGCCGCTTGAAACTTTGTACAGATACTTTATATTGATGTAGGTCGTTGGGGATTGCAAATGGGCCGCATCGATTCAGATTTGGATATAGCTTCCATATAAACCGATTTCTCGTTTCGATTTCAATTTTTGTCCGATTTGGCTGAAATGTTGCACATAGTGTTCTGTTATGGGTTCCAACAACCGTACCAAGTACGGTCCACATCGGTCAAGAACCTGTTAAAGCTCCCATATAAAGCGATCTCCCGATTTGACTTCTTGAGCCCCTTAAGCCCCCCTTGAGTGTTCTGTTGTGACTTCTAACAACTGTGCCAAGCACCATCCAAATCAGTCGAGAACCTGACATAGCTCCCATATAAACCGATTTCCATATTTGACTTCTCGAGAAGCCTCACTTTTCATCCGATTTGGGTGACTTTTGGCCCATAGGGTCCTGTTATGACTTCCAACAACGGTGCTAAATACGGTTCAAATCGATCAAGAACCTAAGATAGCTCCCATATAAACCGATCTCCCAATTAGAATTCTTGAGCCCCTGGAATCCACAATTTTTGTCCGATTTGGCTGAAATTTCGCACATGGTGTTCTGTTATGACTCCGATCTCCCAATTTGACTTATTGAGCCCTTCCAAGCCACGATTTTTCCGATTTGGATGTAATTTTACATATAGTGTACTGTTATGACTCTCAACAACTGCGCCAAGTGCGGTTCAATTCGGTCTATAATTAGATATACCTTCCATATTTTATCAGAATCCATGGTGGTAGGTTCCCGATTTGACTTCTTGAGCCCGTGGCAGCCACAATTTTTGTCCGATTTGGCTGAAATTTTGCACATAGTGTTCTGTTATGAGTTCGAACAATTGTGCCCAGCACCATCCAAATCAGTCGAGAACCTGATATAGCTCCCATATAAACCGATCTCCCTATTAGATTTCTCGAGCCCCTGGAAGCTTTTCACTTAACTTTTCATCCGATTTGGCTAAAATTTTGCACATAGTCTTCTATTTTGAGTTCCAACAACTATGCCTAGTACGGTATAAATCTGTCAAGAACCTGATATAGCTCCCATATAAACCGATCTCACAATTTGACATCCAAAGTCCTTGGAAGCCGCATTTTTTTGCCCGATTTTGCTGAAATTTTGTACATGGTCTTCTGTTATGATTCCCAACCCAACTGTGCCAAGTACGGTTCAAATTGGATAAGAACATTATATAGCTCCCATATAAACCGATCTCCCGATTTGACTTCTTGAGCCCTTCCAAGCCGCAATTTTTTCCCGATTTGGCTGAAATTTTGCATATAGTGTTCTGTTATGATTCTCAACAATTGCGCCAAGTACGGTCCAATTCATTCTATAGCATGGTGCAGTTTTTCGAAAAATCACATTTTCCAATACATATGTGCTTCGGCTTATCAATTAACTTCAAATTGTAATAAGACCCAAATAGCACACAGTGCGCCATGAGAGGGAATTATATATGCTCTTCTTTTCTCTGTAAATGAGAAAGCATTGTAAAATACCTATTTCATATTCGGTTATAAGAGACACATCTGTAGACATTCGTATTGTTCATGGCATACAATAAACAAATGACACGTTCTACCTTTGCCAATTATGAAAACTTTAATAATAGACGATTTAGGCGAAACATGTAATAAGTTTCGGTTTTCTGTTGTTGTTATTTTTGTTCACGAAGTCTCCAATACTCGCTACATGCAAAGAGAGGGAGAGGGGTAGTCAAGTTTTTGAAATATAACAGTAATGTACATTGATGACAGCCAGAGAGAATATTCAAATGTTATTCTATTTGGGAGGTCATCATTGTAATTAACTTCAAAGCTTTTCAAAACGCATTGTAAGTTTTGGAAGAAAAAACAAAACTTAAAATACCAAAGTGCTATAACAACAATATGAATTCTTGGGCCCTTATAGAAAATAAATTCTTCATTGTTGTTGTTGTTTTTATTTTTTATTGTTGGTATTTTGATAACAAAATGAGGTCATCAGAAGTCGGTGCACTTAATTAAGACACATCGGAAAACAGGGCCGACCGACTTCGGCAATGATTATAATGACAACGGCCACTATTACAACACACTCACAAACACCCATTTGCGCTTGCGTAAATGAATTTTTTTTGTTTTTTTATTTCTTTGCTTATCATAAAATTTAATCGCTCTTATTTGCTTATCACAATTCTAGTTGGAATTTTTGTTTTGGTTTCATTGTTTTTTTTTTTTCAACTTACAATTATAGCTATTCATAAATTGTATTTGCCTTTAATTTCTCATGAGCACATTATTATTTGTATTTTTGTTGAATAATATTTTTTTAATTAAATATTGTATATATGGTGTTGTTCTTATTCTATTTTTGAAACTTTAACGCAAACGCATTGCCGCTGTGCAAGCGAGAAAAAATCACTTCTATACTTCAACGAACCACCCCACCGACTGAGCAGGAGCATAACAGTTTTCCCCGTCTGCGTCGTCGTCGTTTTCATTTTCAGTGAGTGTAATAATAAGAGTGAGAGCGAGAAAGAAAGAAAGCATAAAATGTACAACAAGACAAACAATAATAAAAATCAATACAAAACAACACAGTCGGTCGTCACATCGAACAACAGCAACATCGTCAGCATTTGCACTTGGCTGACGGGCTGGCCGGGCGCGCACCAGCCCATCCAGCCAGCGAGCAATGCATGTCCACACACACACGCACACATCTCTCATTATCGAACACAGGAGGGTAAAACGAGCGATGACAGACGGACAAACAGACTTTAGAATAGATTTACAAGTAGAGTTGCCGCTGCAATTTTTTTTTATTGGCAAGTTTAATATTGTTGTTCCCTATAATTATTTTGGATTTATTTAAATACCTAGGTAGGCATATTGAATTGTAATTAATTACTCACACCGGTATTCATAAAACTTAATGTAGATTTGAAATAAGGTTATTTGACAGATTTCCTTTAAAGAAATGTAAAATAAATCTATTTTAAGGCTTCATTAAGTTTTGTGAAAATGACCGTTAATTTACATATCGGGACCTTCCCGCGTAAATGATGTAAACGACATTTTTTCGATTTTTGTTTTTTAATGAATATCGAGAGAGGATATTATTACGAATTACGTATCCTCTCCAAATATCAGAGCCGTACCATGTACCGTTATGAAATGAGAGCGAAACTGATTTTGGTGTAAGTGTCATTTATGGTTTGTATAAATTTTTGCATCAAAATAGCATGTTAATATAGTTGAAATAATTTGACTATTTTAACAAGAATTCAGATTTTAATTTTAAAAGTTTTGTAACAATGTACATTTTCTGCTTATATTTGTAAATGTAGAGCAAGTGGAAGTACACCCAGAAAAATTAGTTTGCTGATATCGGCAAACACTGTCAGAAAATGTCTACTGTTTTAGCAACAAGTTACTGCTGTCCCATTTTCGGCCAATTGACCGGCCCCGAACATGAAATAAAATATTCACCGAACTCGCGTTTCAATAAGTCCATTGTTATGCGTGCTGTGTGGCATATGGCACCGTCTTGTTAAAACCACATGTCATGCAAGTCAAGCTCTTGCATTTTGGACAAAAAAAAATTGGATATCATCTCATCTTGTTAAAACCACACGTCATGCAAGTCAAGCTCTTGCATTTTGGACAAAAAAAGTTGGATATCATCTCACGATAGCGGTCACCATTCACCGTTACGTTACGATTCGCATCACCTTTGAAGAAGTACGGTCCAATGTTGCCAGCAGCACATAAACCTCACCAAACTGTGACCTTTTTCTGGATGCATTGGTAGCTCTTGCAAAGCTTCTGGCTGATCTTCTCTCCAAAATCGGCAATTATGCTTATTTACGTACCCATTGAGCCAAAAATGAGCTTCGTCGCTCAATGGATGAAGCGCGCGATGAAATTACTTAACAGAGCACGCAGTGTGATAATAAAATTCAATAATTTGCAAGCGTTGTTCGTTTCTATGGCGATTCATGGTTAAATTATAGACCAAACTGAAGATGTTCGACAGTGAAACAAAACACGAAACGTAAGTGAGCTGTTTAAATTAGTGTGGCCAAAAAGGTAATAGCTGAAAAAATTAAGCTTTATATGGGAGCGATAAGTAAATCTGAACCGATTTCGACCATTTGCATAGTAGATGTCATGAACCGATTTGAACCATACTAAGCACAGTGGTTGGATGTGGTACCAAAACACCACGTGCAAAATTTCAGTCAAATCGGAAGAGAATTGTGCCTTCTTGAGGCTTAAGAAGTCAAGACCCAAGATCGATTTATATGGCAGCTATATCAAAACATGGACCGATTTGGCCCATTTACAATCCCAACCGACCTACACTAATAAAAAGTATTTTGTGAAAAATTTCAAACGCCTAGCTTTACTCCTTCGAAAGTTATCGTGCTTTCGACAGACAGACGAACGGACAGACGAGTAAATGTCATGACAATCAAGAATATATATACTTCATGGAGTCTTAGACGCATATTTCGAGGTGTTGGAAACAGAATGACGAAATTAGTATACCCCCATCCTATGGTTGAGGGTATAAAAATTACACTTTTTTTATTTTAAACAGTATTGGCTGCAATATGCTTACATTGAAAACTTACTCTTTTGGCAGCTTTTTTTATTTTCAATTTCAATTTCTAAGACATTAACAACATGCGATTGTATGAAAAAGTTAATTAAAATTATTTTAGTTGTATTTTTTACTTTAATTAATTTTTTGATTTAAAATTATTCTGCAAGAAGGGTAACCCTAAACACAACGGCACGAGTATTAAATTCAACCGAAACGAGAGAAAGAGAGAGCAACCAACAATTGCCACCACCATTAAGCTTTGTTTTTACCACCCCACGCCACCCCATTACCAACTCATGGTGTAACTTGTCGTCTTAACAATACAAACGAATGCTTTCTTTTCTACCACCACCTACTCCAACCCTGTCAAAAGTTGTGCTAGTCTACTTGGGGTGGTTTTGTCTGTTTTTCCTTATTACACTTTGCACTTGCTAATGATTCAAATGTGACACACGGTCTGTCACACACACTCATTGAGACTCAGCCCATAATACACGCATGCACTGCACCCTTAAAAGTTGTTTGGTCATGTCCCTGCGCGTATTTTTCCAAAACAAAAAAAAAAATATGTATACGACAGTGGCCGTTGGCATTAGCTTTTCTTTTGTATCGAAGCAAACTAAACTAAATGTATGCGCTGTTAACAACAACACTCTGTGGATAGAAAGAGTATTGCATGAGATTTATGATTGTAAACCAAAACACCCCATGTTTGGCACGAGTCAGATAATATACATACTCGCACATACATATAACACCATGCAGCATGAAACCAAGTTTTCTGTACATTACTCTTATACATATATACCTATTGGTAAACAATTAATAATATTTTCTTTGTTTTACACTATTAAATTATGTTAAATATTCTGGATTTCAGTATTCAAAACAGTTTTCACAGGCTTTGTCACTAGACCAAAAAGTAGTTATCTATGCCAAATTTCCAGATGAATCAAAGAAAATTGCTATCTGGGCTTTGACCAAAATTAAAAAAAAGAAAAACGAACAGACCTGCATACATTCTTTGAAACATTATAGGGAGTTGGGTACTTTATAATCAGTAGAAGAATCAATCAACAAAAATAAAAATTCAGGTACATACATACGTACTTGCAAGAGCTCTCTATGACCGCTCTTTTCTCGCGTTTATAGTATCTGCTCATGTGCGCCACATTCCACATTTGATAAGAAAACAAAACGGAATAATCCAAAAAGTTTTGATTTTTCGTCTGCTTGTAGGTATTTTCTTTTTTAGAATATTGCACAATGCGACAGATCAATGACTCTTTTTACTCGGCTGTGCGGCGTGCGCGCGTACGTGGCCTGGTGTGTGGTGGCTATGATTATCTCTCCCACTGCGGCTATTCTTAAGATATACTAATAGCCTCTTGTCTTAGTTTATTCTTTAAAATCCTAAGACAAAATGCACATTGAACATTGGTGGGAAATTTAAACATCTTAAAGAAAGACAAAATTTCATTGAAAATTTTCTAAAGACAAAATTTTTATGAATTTTTTTCTAAAGAAAAAATGCTAATGAAATTTCCTCTGAACAAAATTTCTATGAAATTTCCTCTGAACAAAATTTCTATGAAATTTCCTCTGATTAAAATTTCAATGAAATTTCCTCTAAAGACAAAATTTCTATGAAATTTTCTCTAAAGACAAAATTTCTATGAAATTTTCTCTAAAGACAAAATTTCTATGAAATTTTCTCTAAAGACAAAATTTCTATGAAATTTTCTCTAAAGACAAAATTTCTATGAAATTTTCTCTAAAGACAAAATTTCTATGAAATTTTCTCTAAAGACAAAATTTCTATGAAATTTTCTCTAAAGACAAAATTTCTATGAAATTTTCTCTAAAGACAAAATTTCTATGAAATTTTCTCTAAAGACAAAATTTCTATGAAATTTTCTCTAAAGACAAAATTTCTATGAAATTTTCTCTAAAGACAAAATTTCTATGAAATTTTCTCTAAAGACAAAATTTCTATGAAATTTTCTCTAAAGACAAAATTTCTATGAAATTTTCTCTAAAGACAAAATTTCTATGAAATTTTCTCTAAAGACAAAATTTCTATGAAATTTTCTCTAAAGACAAAATTTCTATGAAATTTTCTCTAAAGACAAAATTTCTATGAAATTTTCTCTAAAGACAAAATTTCTATGAAATTTTCTCTAAAGACAAAATTTCTATGAAATTTTCTCTAAAGACAAAATTTCTATGAAATTTTCTCTAAAGACGAAATTTCTATGAAATTTTCTCTAAAGACAAAATTTCTATGAAATTTTCTCTAAAGACAAAATTTCTATGAAATTTTCACTAAAGACAAAATTTCTATGAAATTTTCTCTATAGACAAGATTTCTATGAAATTTTCTCTACAAACAAAATTTCTAAGAAATTTTCTTAGTCTTTAGAGAAAATTTCTAAGAAATTTTCTCTAAAGACTAAATTTCTAAGCAATTTTCTCTAAAGACAATATTTCAATGACATTTTCTCTAAAGACAAAATTGCAATAAAAATTTCGGTAAAGACAAAATTTCAATGAAATCTGTTATATAACAAGTAAATAGGCGTTAAGTTCGGTCCGGCCGAGCTTTGGATACCCACCACCTTTCGTCATAATCCGGTGAAAAATGCATAATGTATGCCACCATAGCGGCTATATCGAAATATAGTTCGATTTGGACCAAATTCGGCACAGACATTGAGTGGTCTAATAAGTACAAGTCATTCTTTAATTTTGTACAACAAAATATTGGCCCTTTTGGTAGCCATATTCAAATATAGACCGATCTGAACCATATACAACACGGATGTCGAAAATCCTAACATAGGTCACTATGTTAAAAATCAGCGAAATCGGACAATAAATGGTAGCTGTATCCAAATCTAGAGAAGAATGTTGAAAGGCCTAACACAACTCGCCGCCGCAAATTTCGGCGAAATCGGGCAATAAATGCGGTTTTTAAGCGTCCAAGACCTTAAATCGAGAGATAGGTCTATATGGCAGCTATATCTA
This sequence comes from Stomoxys calcitrans, assembly GCF_963082655.1. Classification (NCBI taxonomy): domain Eukaryota; kingdom Metazoa; phylum Arthropoda; class Insecta; order Diptera; family Muscidae; genus Stomoxys; species Stomoxys calcitrans. Next base: position 135,085,743 of record NC_081555.1, read on the forward strand.
AATCTGGACTGATCTAGGCCAAATTGCAGCAAGATGTCGAGGGGCCCATTAAAACTCACTGTCCCAAATTTTCGCAAAATCGGACAATAAATGGGACTTTTATGGGCCCAAGACCTTAAATCGAGAGATCGGTCTATATGGCAGCTATATCCAAATGTGGACTTATCTAAGCCAAATTGCGTAAAGATGTCGAGGGGCCTAATACAACTCACTGTCCCCAATTTTTGGCAAAATCGGACAATGAATGCAACTTTTATGGGCCCAAGACCTTAAATCGAGAGATCAGTCTATATGGAAGCTATATCCAAATCTGGACGGATCTGGGCTATATAGAAGACGGATGTCGACTAGCCTAAATTTCAGCAAAATCGGAAAATAAATGTGGCTTTCCTTTAAAATCCTAAGACAAAATTCACATTGAACATTGGTGGGAAACATCTTAAAGAAAGACAAAATTTCAATAAAAATTTTCTTAAGACAAAATTTTTATGAATTTTTTTCTTAAGATAAAATGCTAATGAAATTTCCTCTGAAATGAAATTTTCTTTGAAGACAAATTTGAAATGAAATTTTCTTCAAAAACAAAATTTCAATAACATTTTCTCTAAAGACAAAATTTCTAAGAAATTTTCTCTAAAGACAAAATTGCAATAAAAATTTCGCTAAAGACAAAATTTCGATGAAATCGGCAGATCGGTCTATATAAGTGCTATATCAAGATATAGTCCGATATAGTCCATCTTCGAACTTAACCTGCTTCTGGACCAAAAAAGAATCTGTGCAAAATTTCAGCTCAATATCTCTATTTTTAAAGCCTGTAGCATGATTTCAACAGAAGGACGAACGAACATGGCTAGATCGTCTTAGATTTTTACGACGATCAAGAATATATATGCTTTATAGGATCGGAAATGGATATTTCAATGTGTTGCAAACGGAATGACAAAATGAATATACACCCACATCCTTTGGTGATGAGTATAAAAATTAAATTGTTGCGCTTTGTTTGTTTGTTATACCCACCTCCATAGGATGGTATATACTGATCTAGTCATTACCTTTCTAACACCTGGAAATATTGATCTGGGACCCTATAAAGTATATACATTCTTGATCGTCTCGACATATTGATTCGATCTAGTCATGTCCGTCCATCGAAATCACGATAGAAGTCGACCGCGTAAAGCCAGCCGCTTGAAATTTTGCACAGATACTAAATATTGATATAGGTCGTTGGGGATTGCAAATGGGCCATATCGGTTCAGATTTGGAAATAGCTCCCACATAAACCGATTTCCCGATTTGACTTCTTGAGCCCCTTGAAGCCTCAATTTTCATCCGATTTGGCTTAAATTTTGTAAATAGTGTTTTCTTATGACTTCCAACAACTGTGCCAAGTACGGTCTGAATCGGTCAAGAACCTGATATTGCTCCCATATAAACTGATCTCCCGATTTGATTTCCTGAGCCCCTGGAAGCCTCAATTTTCATCCGATTTGGCTAAAATTTTGCACATGGTGTTCTTTTAAGACTCCCAATAACTGTGTCAAGTACGGTCTAAGTCGGTCAAGAATCTGATATAGCTCCCATACAAACCGATTTCCTGATATGACTTATTGAGTCCTTACAAGCCGCGATTTGTATCCGATTTGGCTTAAATTTTGCATAAAGTGTTCTGTTATGACTCTCAACAACTGCGCCAAGTACGGCCAAATTCGGTCTATAACTAGATATAGCTCCCATATTGTAGCAGAATCCATAAGATTCGGCCCAGTCGAACTTACCATTTTTTTTTTTGGTTTTTCTTAAAAATTTACAAATTTTTCTTAAAGAATTTTTTCCCATAAAGTTTTCGTTCTTTACAACAATAGAACCTCAAAGAAACACTCTCTAATAACCACCTTCACTAAAATAAATGAATAAATACAAAAGATGAACATGAAATGAAAAACAATATTAAATAAAACAAACAACAACCCAGCAACAAATCAATACAAAAAAAAGTATAAGAAAAATATAATGCACTTGTGCTGTAATCATCAATTTTCTTTTTTTTTATTATTATTTTGTTTTACTTAACGTTTGCGGCTGTTTTCATTTTCAGTTTCAGTTTCGTTCTCGTTCTTGTTTTATTGTTTATTTTCATAATGAAACAGACTCGAAAGTAGAACCACACCAAATTGTTCGGTTTCGAGTGAGAATGTGTGCGCCTGTTTTGGCTTTTTTCCAAACGACCAGAGGAAAGGTAAGCGGCGCATGTACAAAATGAAACCCCCCTGCATAGGGATGAGGTGAACGGCTGACGGACTGGTTGGCAGGCGGGCTGTCTGACAGCCTGCCATAGCATGCATGCATGCAACCGAAGCGGCAAGAGTGTGCGTAGTGTGGTTGGAAAAAAATTCCCTACTTTAGCGGCTAACACATACACACGCGCATTGTATATCTCGAATTCCCCCCAAGCAAAAAAGTTCTGATTGGAACTGTACTGCCACCATTGAGGGGGGTAACAGAGAGAATCCATGTAAAATATACCGCCGCTGTAGTTGAGGGTTGTAATTTTTGGAAGGGTTGATTTGATTTCTCTTTGTTTGATAGAGATAAGCCTAAAATCGTTTTTTTTTTCTCGCTTTTTATGTTATCAAAATTGTTGTAATCAAGGGCACCATATGGCTAATGTTATTCCCATGTTACCTCCAAAACACATTAAAAGAAAAAAAGTTTTTATACCCAGTGATCTTTATACAATTGAGCATAAGATTGATTCTTTTGTTTTAAACAATTTTATCTTTAAGGCTGGTACTATATTCGTTTTTCACAGGTGAAAACACATATTTTTCAGGGGTTCTTTTTTGAAATATCAATGATAAAATCTCATAATACTTTTATGAAAATTTTTTTATATGTACACTGAAAAATGCTTCATTCCATAAATGAACGCGTTTAATTAGTGTGTTTTCATTAAATTAATTAAAATTTTCATAAACACAAAGAAATTTTTCAAGAAATCAAATCGGGAATTCGGTTTATATGGGTGCTATATCAGGTTTTGTCTTTAGAGAAAATTTCATTGAAATTTTGTTTTTAGAAAAAATTTCATTGAAATTTTGTCTTTAGAGAAAATTTCATTGAAATTTTGTCTTTAGAGAAAATTTCATTGAAATTTTGTCTTTAGAGAAAATTTCATTGAAATTTTGTCTTTAGAGAAAATTTCATTGAAATTTTGTCTTTAGAGAAAATTTCATTGAAATTTTGTCTTTAGAGAAAATTTCATTGAAATTTTGTCTTTAGAGAAAATTTCATTGAAATTTTGTCTTTAGAGAAAATTTCATTGAAATTTTGTCTTTAGAGAAAATTTCATTGAAATTTTGTCTTTAGAGAAAATTTCATTGAAATTTTGTCTTTAGAGAAAATTTCATTGAAATTTTGTCTTTAGAGAAAATTTCATTGAAATTTTGTCTTTAGAGAAAATTTCATTGAAATTTTGTCTTTAGAGAAAATTTCATTGAAATTTTGTCTTTAGAGAAAATTTCATTGAAATTTTGTCTTTAGAGAAAATTTCATTGAAATTTTGTCTTTAGAGAAAATTTCATTGAAATTTTGTCTTTAGAGAAAATTTCATTGAAATTTTGTCTTTAGAGAAAATTTCATTGAAATTTTGTCTTTAGAGAAAATTTCATTGAAATCTTGTCTTTAGAGAAAATTTCATTGAAATTTTGTCTTTAGAGAAAATTTCATTGAAATTTTGTCTTTAGAGAAAATTTCATTGAAATTTTGTCTTTAGAGAAAATTTCATTGAAATCTTGTCTTTAGAGAAAATTTCATTGAAATTTTGTCTTTAGAGAAAATTTCATTGAAATTTTGTCTTTAGAGAAAATTTCATTGAAATTTTGTCTTTAGAGAAAATTTCATTGAAATTTTGTCTTTAGAGAAAATTTCATTGAAATTTTGTCTTTAGAGAAAATTTCATTGAAATTTTGTCTTTAGAGAAAATTTCATTGAAATTTTGTCTTTAGAGAAAATTTCATTGAAATTTTGTCTTTAGAGAAAATTTCATTGAAATTTTGTCTTTAGAGAAAATTTCATTGAAATTTTGTCTTTAGGTTACTAGGACTAAATTCTCTTTCTACGAAAACATGAAACGAAAAAATATTTAAAATTATGCCATAGAATGGTTCTCAAATGATCGGGACAACTTCAACAATATCAGCTTAAAGACTTATTAGAACCGTACTTGGCACCTTTGTTAGAAGTCGTAACAGAACGCTACGTACAAAATTGTGTTAGCCTTATGGGATAACAATTGCGGCTTAGAAATAGGTCAGAAATAGAAAAAAGGTCCTCAAGTCACTTGCCGGTAGCACTTGGGGTGCTGGCAAAGAAACCTGATTGCAATTGGCCGTTCAGTGGTAAGTTATGCAGCGCCAGTGTGGTCTCGTCAACTATGTGACACGCAGTAGAATAATATTTAGATCTGCCATAATGCCCCTCTTCGAACTGCGAGCAACTGTCTCCTCAGTTATCACGTGGACCGCCTTCATCAGGAGACAAAGATAACTACATGCTGTCTAAGCAATAACTTTTTGGGCTTTTATTGTAGGGACCATCGAAATAATCATCTTGTGGATGGGTATGGACCACCCCGAAGCCTTAAGGTGGATCTTGATGATATAGAGTGATAGATTATCGCTACAAGGGAGAACTTCTAGATCAAGCGGCATATTAATTGGGGCTGAAAAATATTCATGCAGACACTGTACCAGATGCGGGGAATATCTTCCGCGGGGATATTGTCCATGGAGAACGACCCCTACCCATCACAACTGAAGAATTAACCTCCCCCGGCAAACCAAAGTGGTTCCGGCAAATGCAGCCGCCTCAACTCATACAGGGCATGAAATAATACCATGCTGTGCAGGATGTGTATCCCTAATGTGACATAATTGGGTCTGTCCAGCCAGACCCACTCGACTCAGGACCAGATCACTCTGGATACATTCAGATATTCAACAAAACAAAGCAGACGATAGATAGACTAAACAACACACGTTTACAACAACAAAAACAACCTACGTTCTGGAACGGATTACTGTGAGGACCACACAGTCTGGGACTCAGAGTTACTATAACAATAACTGTTATAAATTTCAGTTAGGTAAGGTAAGGTGGAAAAGAAAGTGCGGATATTAACATACCACATGCAACTACGAACATACCCCTAAATCTAAGCGGACAATGCGAGGCCGGGCAACACCGGCTCTTGCATAAATAATGCTCAATATTGGTCGATCGGTCCTTTAAACTGGTACGAGGATTGTCACCTCCACATGCAAATGTGGCTGCAACAACAACAACACACCCTAAGCCATCGGCTAATCAAATGTAAATTTTTTCCAAGAACATTCCATTAAAGAAAAGCCGAAATATTTCTTTATAACAATGGGTGGTCTCCGATTAAGGCCAGCGTGAAAAGTCTGCTCCTATTCCTTAATGGAATGCTCACTGGTAAATTTAAACTTGCTATCATACAAGTTTAAGCTGAATGATACAATCCCATGGCAGCCGGTTGTACGTACCGGATTGGCCCGATTGAGTCTTTCTTCGGCAAGGGCTGCCACCTCAGTGTACAACACTGCTACAACAACAACATCGGATTACGTGCTACTCACAAAATCCCTTATTGTCCTCCACTCCACTCCCGGAGTCTGTTAGCCTTAAAATCCGGGCAGTTGCATAGGAAATGCTCCAACGTCTCATCATCTTCCCCGCATGCCCTTCACACGCAATCGCTTACCGCACCTATTCTGCATAATTGCACTCGTAGTCTTATGTGTCTCGTAATGACATTGAAACCAAACTGACCTCCTACCTATTTCCCTTCAGTATTAGACTCGTCTTTTCACTGTCCGGATCTCCCCATACGATCGTCAGCTACGGCCTGCTTCTCCCCGAAAGGTTTTCGGATTAACCAAGTTAAGTGACGGCCATCACGGCCAAATTATCTGCCCTTTCATTTCCCCTAGCGAAAACGATATGGATTGTGTCATCCCCGGAGAAGGTGTTAAAATCTTTCCCATGACAGCCGGTTGTACGCACCGGATTGCCCCAATGGAATCCTTCATCGACAAGGGCTGCCGCCTTAGTGTACTTGTTCATCTTTTTTCGTTGTGGGAGAGGTACATCCCGAAGTGCCTTCTCTGCACGCTTCTGGTCCGTGACGGGATGGAAAAGAACTCCGGACCCTGGTTCTGTTCGGTATGCTAGAACCGCCTCCATTGACTACCTTAATCCGAAAGGTTTTCGGATTAACCAAGTTAAGTGACGGCCTTCACGGCCAAATTATCTGCCCTTTCATTCCCCCTAGCGAAAACGATATGGATTGTGTCATCCCCGGAGAAGATGTTAAACTCATTCCCATGACAGCCGGTTGTACGCACCGGATTGCCCCAATGGAATCCTTCATCGACAAGGGCTGCCGCCTTAGTGTACGTGTTCATCTTTTTTCGTCGTGGGAGAGGTACATCCCGAAGTGCCTTCTCTGCACGTTTCTGGTCCGTGACGGGATGGAAAAGAACTCCGGACCCTGGTTCTGTTCGGTATGCTAGAACCGCCTCCATCGACTGCATGCACCGACTACATGTCGGTGCAGCATCCCGGCCCCAATATTGCCAGGCCAGTGCCGGGAAGTGTATCATTTTTGCAACTGAACTGCAACTGGTCAAGATCGATGAGATTATCGATTTTATGAGTCGGAAGAACATATTGGTCGCAATGATCCAGGAGACAAAGCTGACCAACACCTGCAGCTAGCACAGTTGTCACGGATAGAATGTGCTATGTAAGGATCGTTCAATGAATGGAGGTGAGGGATTGGTCTTCGTTATACACCATTCCGTGCAATATAGACGCATCTCACCTGCGCCTGGCGCTAGTGACCCCTACATGGAGTGCATGGGGATAGCAGTCTGGTCAGGTACTGCCGAGATAGAGCTATACAACGTGTTTATTGTTTATTATTATTACAACACCGACAGAAGTGAGTAACTATCTGGCCATAGTTGTCTGTTTCTAGAGGACTTTAATGCGCATCACAGTTCATGGCATTCTCCCCTAGGTAACGACCAGCGTGGCATGGCTTTGGCAGAGCAGATTGAAGGCTCCAGACAACATTCATGCTGACACGGTAGCAGATGCGGTAAATAGCTACCGGCTTAATGTAGTCCTTGAAGAACGACCGCCTCCCATTGCACCTAAAGAAATTGACCTCACCCGGCAAATCAGACTTGTTCTGGTTCAATTATGTTCCGGCAGATGCAGCCGTCTCAACTTCTACAGAGCAAGGATTGATACCGGCGTGCAAGATGTATGTACCGGTTGTAACCAGGGACCACACGATACACGTCACCTGTTAAACTGCCCAGCCAGACCCACCCGAATCAGACCCAGATCCCTGTGGACGCACCCCATCTTAGTCGCAGAATTCCTGGGTCTTGACACTCAACAAAATCAAACAGACGAAATATAGAACACAACAAACTCCTACAACAACAACATGAACCGATTCGGGCCATACTTAGTTGTTAAAGACAAAAGTAGAAGCAATTTCAACCAAATCGGAAAGGAATTGCGTCCTCTATGGGACTCAAGAAGTGTAAACAGGAGTTCGGTTTATAAGGGAGCTGTATATAGAACGATTCGGGTCATACTTAACACGTATGTTGAAAGTCATAGGAGAAGCCTATATGCAAAATTTCAACCAAATCGGGTGGTAATTTTGCCTTCCAGACGCTCAAGAAGTTAACCCTGAATATCGGTTAATGTGGCAGCTATAATAGGTTATGAACCGATTTAACCCATATTTGGCACAGTTGTTGGAATGGAAATCATAACAAAGCACCTTCAGCAAAAATTTCAGCAAAATCGGATAAGAATTGTGCCCACTAGAAGTCAAAATCCAAGATCGGTTTATATGGCAAAATTGCAAATTTTGCCCATGAACATTCCTCTAAGGAACAGGGGCAAACTTCTCACTTATCAATGAGTAAATTGCAAATTTTGCCCATGAACATTCCACTAAGGAACAGGGGCAAACTTCTCACATATCAATGAGTGCAGTCCGATTCAAGTTAAAGCTCAATGATAAGGGACCTCCTTTTTATAGCCGAGTCCGAACGGCGAGCCGCAGTGCGACACCTCTTTGGAGAGAAGTTTTACATGGCATAGTACCTCACAAATGTCGCCAGCATTAGGAGGGGAAAACCACTGCTAAAAATTTTTTCTGATGATCTCGCCAGGATTCGAACCCAGGCGTTCAGTGTCATAGGCGGACATGCTAACCTCTGCGCTACGGTGGCCTCCGTAGCAGTCCCATTCAAGGTTAAGCTCAATGATAAGGGGCCTCCTTTTTATAGCCGAGTCCAAACGGCGTGCCGCAGTGCGACACCTTTTTGGAGAGAAGTTTTACATGGCATAGTACCTCACAAATGTTGTCAGCAGGGAGGAAAACCACCGCTGAAAAATTTTTCTGATGGTCTCGTCAGGATTGGAAAACCAGGCGTTCAGCGTCATAGGCGGACATGCTAACCTCTGCGCTACGGTGGTCTATATCGCAGCTATTTCAAAACATGGACTGATATGGGCCGGGTTAGCTGTGAGCACCACACAGGCTGGAACATTGAGGTCCGATCTGTGTGGTGTTCGTTGCTGTCATGAGAAGCTTAGCTGCGAGCTACCAGGCACGTCCACAGGTTGCCGATAGTGGAATGCTCTATACGGAGTAGCTGCAACGACAGTCGCGGACAATCAGCGGTATCGAGCGGAGAGTCTTAATGAGAGCCCGAGCGCCACCGCCATTTGCATAGTGGCTGAGTGCCTATGATGCTCGATATGACAAGGCGGATTATTGGCACATTTTAATAACCAATGGCCACCCTGTTCCCCGGCGATCAGTCCTTTAGGCCGCAACGAGTTTGCTCACCTACAAGAGCTTGGCGAGCATCGCCAACTCCACATGAAAATGTGGCCACAAACGTTCCAATCTCCCTTTGTTGGTTCTCTGATCAATATTTCCATGTGTTACAAAACGGAATGATGAAATTACTATGCCCCATCCTATGGTGGAGGGTATAAAAAGGCTCTCTAGCAGTTAAAGACATTAAATCAGGAGTTTAGTCTTTTAGGGAGGTATATCGCAATAGGGTCCGTTCAAAATATATACCAGTGATGTGTTGGTAAATCAATTCTGTTTCAAATTAAAATCTTTATTTTAAAAGTCTGTAGCGCGTTAACAGCTGGCATAGGGACAGACGGATAGGCACGAAGAGATCAGCCTAATAAAATCTCGACTCAGAAAGGAAATCAAATTATTAAATTAGTTAATAAAATGTAAAGGTATTTTCCGTTCTTCCCGGTTTCCAGTACAAAATCATTTTGGGTGCATCTGGTACTAGCATTTGAACCCGCAAGAGGCCTAGAATTTCGGTCGTAGACCCAATCGCGTTGGCTTAAAGTAAGCCAAAACTGAAATCAGATTTTAAATGAATTATTGCTACCATAATTCTAGTGAAAAGATGTTCTGGTCTATATATTTCAATTTCCAGCAATTGGCTACCCTCCTTTTACACTATTCCTTGTATTTTGCTTCATAAAGGAATATTTTTTTTTCGAAAATTTTTTTATTCCAAAATTCATAGTTATCATAGAGACACTTTCTACACCTTAATTTTGGCGGGATTTCTTGCACTAAGACAATTTAGTAAAAACTAATTGGGGCAAACAGCGCCAGCGCTGATCCTTACTACAATGAAAATGTAAACAAATGAGAATAACAACACGAGCACAATCATAACAAAAACAATTGTATGCATCATATGTTCTCTTACAAACAATTGGCTTGGCATGTCCGTCCTTAAGGCCGCCAAGTCATTCATAAATGAAATACTGATGTATTTGTTTGCCACATGTCCGTCCACCCGCCAGCCCGTCCAACAGCTCGTCCGTCTGCCAGTCCCTGCCACTTTGTCTTGTTGTATTTTGTGAAATAACACAAGCCCAGAGACGGAGCTTGCATTGAGCATGCATAGAAATGGGACATTCGCAATGGATGTATGTGCGGAATTTGGTGGCAAGACAAAATATCGCGCATCAACTCATCAACAACGAATGATATTCATTCCATAGTCAAATACAAGACCATACACATCATCAGCTCAACGCTTGCCTTGGGTAAAGAGAATTAATTTTAACACTTAACACTGGCGACTTATGGAATAGGCTATACATACATGTGTTTTATTAAGAATAGTTTGTGACAATTGTTAGGCAAGGCCAACAAATTCAATTCATATCAACTTTGCCATTGACATTGTCCTATTGACAGCCAGTTGGTGATTTTGTTGGCAGACAATAAACAAATGGCGGTTACAAATTCAACTGATTTCAAAAAAAGTTAAATTCTACCATATACACCTATGTATATGTATTTACTTAGAAGCCACGTCAGACCAAAATTCATTTTGCCATATACCAAAAAAAAATTAAGAAATGAAAAAGATGGCCCAACTGGAATTATAAACTATAGCTAATTTACTACACTTTGCTGAGGTAATCAAATATTGAAAACTATACAGAATAAATCAATCAAAAATTGCACATATCTGTATGTTTGTACATATGTATAGTCATATGTACAAACATGGATACAAAACAGCAACGAGACGCAGGATTTTATGCTAGAGCATCACATGTCAAAAAGGAAAAAAGAAACAGCAAACTCCACACACAACCTAGGTATTTAGTAAGACCTCTTACATGGAGTTTGTTAAAAGTTAAAAAAACGGGCACACAATTTCTTCATATATTTAACTAAAAGTCAAATGTGAAAACAAAATTTGATTTTGAGATATGACTCTCTTGCTGAAAATCATAAATCATCAATTTGCACATCACAGTCTAAATGCCAGAAATGTAGGAAACACAGCATAACATCAACAACTGTAGGTAAGAGTTAACAAACAGGGGTGCTGGTGCTGGGCTGCTCCCAAAAACACCCTCAACGTTAGTAAGTGGTGTGGTCAAAACATCCAAAGGCACAAACACAAACAACAAGCAAAAATATACAATGACGGCGTTCGCAGCAGCAAATAGATACACAAAACATTTCGATTTTTCACCAAAAAGGAATCTTGGCCAAAAAAAAAACAAAAAGTACCAGGAAAATATATCCTTAGCCATACACACCCATACATATATACAAATTTAATGGAATTCGTTTGTGGGCCATTATTCCAAAATTTTGAGAGTCCCCATCTAGTGCGCACTTTGACTTTTGGGTCTTATCCATAATTTCCTTACGGGGCATTTGAGTTTCCACCTTGGGAATTTTCTTCCCATTACACACATTATGAAAAATATGGTTATTACTTTTTGCACGGAGCAAGCAGGCCCAGTTGACCCGTTGCTGTCACGTCTGCGTGCCCATACGCACCTGCGTGTAAATTTTGTTGACAATTTCTGCCTCCGATTTATCTAATTGCTCCATTAATTCGCACACTTTACATTGCACTTGTTTTGTTGTTTGGGTTTTTCGCTTAATTTTCCTTAATAAAATTAAAGGCGATTTGTTTTAAAACATCGCAACAAAAATTTTCTCGTTCTGCAAGCGAACAACACGAAAATGGAAGACAACGATTGGGGGGTTGAAAATATATTTTTCTTTTACCCTTTTGGGTGGGGGGGTGTGGATGGGGGAGGTTGGGGCCCTGTAGAACATAGAACATCATATGAGCGCGTTGCCAACCAAAAATGTTGAACTTTAGTTAGTGCCAACGTAGTGTGATTTTGACGAGTTTAAAAGTTTGCTATCGATATCATGCTAGTAGGGCAGCAACAAAACGCATGAAATATAAGTGAATCAGATATAAAAGTATTTTTAACTTGATATTTTAACAAAAAGTTTGTTTCCTATCCATGATATTACAAAACGGTAATATACAGCAAACAGCTGAGTATAATTTTTCTTGTGAAGTCCACTATACGTCAGGATTCATTGAATAAGGTTTAGCCCAACGATTAGCCGACATACAATTTCATATCATTTTTGGCAGTACTTGGCATTGAGGCAAGGCAAGTTTTTGCCAACACACACAAAGAAATTTGTGTGTGTATACGTGTGCCTACATAAGCAGAGAATATGGGAGAAAGAAGATAACAACAAAGAGAATGCAAACAAAAATTTGACATCTTAATATCGTAAAACCTGGCTGGCTATTTACAGCTGTTCGCGTGAGACCACCTTTTCAAATCCGCCTTGCCTCTATTATCAGAGTGATCGACCCACCCCAAAAAAACACTTCCAAGACACAGATTTTTACCAACCAAAGAAAAATTTATATCAATTGAAAGGTATATTTTGATACACAACTTTGACCCCTAGTATCAGAGGGTCGCCCCACCCCCAAGTCACATTTTTACGATTAGTCAATACGGATATCAAATGAAGGGTATCAAAAAGTACGATCGATGTGCCGTATAAACGGCCTTTATAAAAGCCAGTTTATACGGCACGTCATGATTACAGCTTTTGCCGCAAACGGTACATCGATTTTTTATTTAATTATCCATACTTTTTCTTAATTTCTTAACGGCCTTATTCACAAACCATAATGTGGATTTGAAGTAGGTTTACTTGACATATTTCCTTTATAGAACTGTAAGATAAACTTATTTTAAGGCTTCATAAAGTTTGGGAATAAGGCTAAAACTGGATAGAGCGGTTTTTCAATATCTGCAAGTAATAATTCCACATTTCTGTGCAAACAGTAATCGATAGACGCTTATTACCGAAAAAATCAAATGATTTCGATTTGCCAGCCATGACTGATGGTTATGTGTACATGTGATGCATACACCCTTATTTTCACCAATAATATTTATCACAATGACCACGCATCATGATGTGCTATGCAAAGTCCCCATTAGGCATAAAGCTGACAAAACATCGATGGTACTATCGATATTTTATTTATTGTCTGAATTGTCTGATACATGTTTTTCCTATCGATACTTTATGCTGTGCTTTGTTTTTGAGTGTCGCAAAATCAACGCGCAAAAGTTAAAAAAATTCTCAACTTTGACGACTGAAATCGAGCGTCATTCTGTGTTGCCGTACGTCAAGTAGTGTTTTAAGGCGTCAAAGTTAAAAATTGTTTTCCTTTGAGCCTTGCTTCTGTGGAATTTGTGTGGAAAGTTGCATTTCTGTAACGCGACGCCCAAAACCAAAGCTCAAAACAGAATGAGCTGTTTTGGCCTTAACTGCAACACTCATTCTATTATTTTTATCAGTAGAATTAGGTAAGTTGGTATATCTGTTTTGTAGTATACATAACCATCAGTCATGGCTAGAGCTGGCAAAATATCGAAGCCACTATAGATATTTAATTTTTTGACTGAATATCGATTGATATTTTTCCGATGGATACTATCGGAAAAGTTAAATATTTTTGCAAAATTTAACAAAAATACTCTGAACGTATCCTTTAAGATACATTGCGCTTATAGATTTATCGCTTCGATCTGACTTAATTAATCTTAGTTTTATTTGGTCTGTTCATTGATATTGCTTCTATATAAATTGATCTCATAATTTTAACTTCTCATTTTTATTTGAAGTGTAGGTGATGGGGAATTAACGATAGTATCGATATTTATTATTAAAACTATCGAAAATATAGAATATTGAGATTATCGATAGTTTGCCAGCTCTAATCATGGCTGAAAATTCGATGATTGCCGTCTTTGGATTGCCTTTTACACATCAAATGTGTAATCATTCATCAACATCTGTTTATAACTGTTTGGACAAACCATAGGCAAATAGATATGTTACTCTCTATTTCTCTTTACTCATTCACACTTAATTTCGTTGAAAAAGTTGCAATATGGACTTGTAACAGAAACTGAATCCTAATTATCTCTACTCACTGAATGTTGAAAAACGACCAAACTGGTGCAATCAGTTGTAACTGTGCACGCCTTTTATGTGTACATGCGACGCATACACCCTTATTTTCACCAATACTATTACAACGACCACGCATCGTGATGTGCGATGTAAACTGAGCATAACACTCACACACAATAATCGATTAATTTTTAAATAATCGATGCAATCATTATTTTAAGGCGACATCTACATATCAATTATTTTATTCCAATTACGTATCGTAGACGAGGAAGATACCCTCGAACAGTTGCAATGTATCATATATCCACCATTTAGTAATTTTTTGTAACAGCACATCATAAACTCGGTTAAACTACGACACTCCTGGATGTGGTATTTTGGTAGATTGAGTGAATAAACATTTAGTGAAATAATTTAAGGTTAGTAATAGTTCATAAATAACGAGAGGAAATGGTGGTTTCTGTTCGGCTTTTAAAATTTATTGTCTAAAATAATTAATAGTGAAGAAATAAATTTTGACAGAAGATTGCACAAAAAACGAATTTCGTCATTATTGTCTATGAGTACCAGACAAAATTTTCAGTGAAAATTAAACTTCTACAATGTTGTATCGCCAAACAGCATACCGTTCGTGCTCGGCATCATCGGACAGCATTCATTGATATGAGGAAGTATTTCAACTGTTCCTTAATGGACCTGCGTGAAGTTAACGACGTAGGTAACTTTCAACAACAAAAAATTTTCCAAATTCATTCAAAGTTTCTAGATTTCTGTTTGGAAACTGGATGGCAGAACACTGATTCCAGCCTAGCGCCCAGACATAGACTTCATTTAAAAATTGCAAATGTCACATCAAAGTGGAGGTCACTAACTTCAATTTCCCGTATCACACTTGGCTTCAGTAAGTTTTTTGTCGAACCAATTTTCCAGATTCCTATTTAGAAGCTGGAGTGCAGGACACTGATTTCAGCCTAGCGTCCGGGTATGGACTTCGTTCAGAAAAATGCCACATCAAAGAGGAGGTCATTATCTTCAATTTGACGTATAACACTTAGCAGGAATCAGTTTTTTGTCGAACAAATGTTCTAGATTTCTGTTTAGAAACTGGCGGGCAGGATAAACTGATCTCCCGATTTGATTTTTTAAGCCCCTGGAAGCCGCTATTTTTGTCCGATTTGGCTGAAATTTTGGACATAGAAGAAGAAGGAAGATGCCTTCTAGTTCCTACCGTTGAACCATCCAGATCGCTTTAAAAAGCCCAATAACTTCCGAATGTTCACATTCGCTAAATCAGACAGGTTATGAAAGATATTAGAACCTAAAGTGGAACTCCTTCTGACTGCCAGTGCAGGACACACACACAGAAGTCTCTTTTTCTTTGATGTCCTCACTGCTTCTGCAAAAGTCGTTGCTGGCAACCTTCAGTCTGTCAGCATGTTTTCCGATTAGACAGTGACCTGTCATGACGGACTCAATGACTGAGACGTCTGTTCTAGCCAATAGTTTTGGAATGCTCACAGCATCCTCTTTGTGACCTTCTATCATTCGTTGTCCTTCGGGCCTGATCCTGAAGACTTAGTTTACATGTCGCTGGAGGCATACCCACAGATTCGAGTTCCCTATATAATGTGTAGGGTAGTTCCTAGTCTCGCAAGTTCGCCCGCTTTACCATTCCCTGGGATATCTCTGTGGTCCGGCACCCAGAAAAGGTGAATTTTGAATTGTTCAGCCATCTCGTTGAGAGATCTGCGACAGCCGGGGGGCGGTTTTTGTGTTCCGAAATACGTTCCCCAGAGATTTAATGGCTGTCTGCGAGGATATTTATTCCAATTGTCGTTATGACATCATATCTTAGCCGTTCCACCACTTCCTTTATTGCAAGGATCACCGCTTGATACACACTTTAGTAGTCGGATAACCTTTTCGATAGACAAGTTGTAGATCTATGACCATGAAGTGTTTTGTTATGACTTTCAACAACTGTGCCAAGTACGGTCTAAATCGGTCTATAAACTGATAAAGCTCCCATATAAGCCGATATCCCGATTTGACTTCTTGAGTCCTTGCAAGCAGCAATTTGTCCGATTTGGCTGAAATTTTGCATGCGGTGTTCTGTTATAACTCCCAACAACTGTGCAAAATACAGTCCAAATCAGTCTTTAACCTGATGCAGCTCCCATGGGAGCTATTTCATCCTTGTTTGGTTCCTAGAAGCTTTAATTTTTGCTAATTTGACAGAAATTTGGTATGTAGAATAAAATTATGCCCTTCAACTAAATTTTTTTTGTATAAATTTTTAGCAGAATCCAGGGGGGTGGGTTCCCAAGATTCGGCCCGACCGAACGTAGTACACTTTTATTATACCCTCCGCCATAGGACACCTCGAAATATTTTTGATCGTCATGACATGTTAAGTCGATCTAGCCATGTCCGTCTGTCGAAAGCACGCTAACTTCCGAAGGAGTAAAGCTAGCCGCTTGAAATTTTGCACAAATACTTCTTATTAGTGTAGGTCGGTTGGTATTGTAAATAGGCCATATCGGTCCATGTTTTGATATAGCTGCCATATAAACCGATCTTGGGTCTTGACTTCTTGAGCCTCTAGAGGGCGCAATTCTTATCCGATTTGAAAGAATTTTTGCACGAAGTATTTTGTTATGATATCCAGCAACTGTGCCAAGTATGGCTCAAATCGGTTCATAACCTGATGTAGCTGTCATATAAACAGATCTGAGGACTTGACTTCTTGAGCTTCTAGAGGGCGCAATTCCTATCTGATTTGGCTGAAATTTTGCATGAAGTATTTTATTCTTACTTTCAACAACTGTGTCAAATAAGGTTCAAATCGGTTCATAACCTGATATAGCTGCCATATAAACCGATCTGGGATCTTGACTTCTTGAGCCTCTAGAGGTCGTAATTATTATCCGATTTGCCTGAAATTTTGTACGACGGATCCTCTCATGACCATCAACATACGTGTTTATTATGGTTTGAATCGGTCTATAGCCCGATACAGCTCCCATATAAATCCATCTCTCTATTTTACTTCTTGAGCCCCCAAAGGGCGCAATTCTTATTTGAATTGGCTGACATTTTACACAGGTCTCCAACATATAATTTGATTGTGGTCCAAACCGGACCATATCTTGATATCGCTCTAATAGCAGAGCACAACTTTTCTTATTTCCTTTTTTGCCTAAGAAGAGATGCCGGGAAAAGAACTCGACAAATGCGATCCATGGTGGAGGGTATATAAGATTCGCCTGGCCCAACTTTGCACGCTTTTACTTGTTTAATTTTAAAGTTTACTAGATTAAGTTGGATATGTTTTCAATAATTGTAATCCTACACTGTAATTTATAAGATACTTATCTTGTTGTGTAGGACAAAACAGGATTATGGGTGAACACCAGTTTTTGAGTCTGATTTTCGCTTTCATCACACAGTTCTTTTGGATAACTGAAGGGCCTTAAAAGGGTCAACTGAAAAGAGCACATACCGTTGAGAGATCATCTCCGGGTTTCCTGGCTCCCATTTTTGTCAGGCTCTCAAATGTCAAGAGTACAATTATCCTACTTATAGAATCTTTGAAGAATATACTTTGAGGTTTTTAAAAACGAATCGACTGTAAGTGGATTTATAGGTACTTTTTTGTCTTGGGTGAAAATTTATTTCCACATCGAAACAAAAAAGTTTCTTCCTCATTAAAACCACATCTTTGGGTGTGTACATTGAAAAATAATACCAAAACCATCTGCATTACTCTATAAAACTTCTACTTCGAATAGATTCTTATTCAATTTCTTAAATTAGATCAGAGAGTTGATATTTTATGTAGCAATGAATTTGCGTTTGCCATTTACATATGTACATACATGTTCAAAACGCCAAGCCGTCTACAACAACACGTGCATTTATGATGTATTTGTAAAGAATGGATTTTTCTTCTAAAGAATATTTTTAAATTTGTGGTTACGATTTGTAACCACCAACGTGAATCATAAAAACGGAATTACACTTTGTTTAAGTGAGTCAAATTACAAATACAACCTTATTCAAGTAACATTTTAAGTGTATATGGTTGATATTTTAAAATAGTTGTGGACACACAGCAAGGATATGTGGATGTATGACTGTAATGCTCTTGAGACCAGCTCGTTTAGTTTTGAGCTTTGAAGATCTGACGCAAACATTATTTTTTTAGTACCTTGCTACACTTAAATTTTGAGAAGACTTTCTTAGAGCATGCAAAAATTGTAAACTAATCGAATAAAATTGCCTTTGCGAAAGTTTCGTATATATTCTCTACTATTTTTCTCATACTGCCAAGTGATGGCTTGGCTTGAAACACCTTTGAAAATTAAGGGCTGTTGAAATTGGCTTAAGAATTGACGATCTAACGAAATGTAGACTTCAGGTCTATGGTAGATTTAGCTTCATTAGGTTAGGTTAGGTTGAAAAGAGGGTGCAGATATCAATCCGCCCCATGCCACTAGGGACATACACCTAAGCCAGTATTCGGGTTGTTGTGCGCTCTAAAAACTATAAGGTAACCTCTAAAAAGAAAATGTTAAGTTAGGAATTCCGTGCTACTTACAAAATCCTTATTTTTTTTCAATACCACTCCCCAAAGTTGGTTCATGTCTGGTATTGTGTCTCCACCTAAGTGCCGGTATCCGTTAGACGCGAAATACGGGCAATGGCAAAGAAAATGCTCCAACGTCTTATCATCTTCCCCCCATGCTCTACACATGCTATCACTTGCCGCAACGATTTTACATAATTGAGTAGTCCTATGTGTCTCGTTATGATACCAACAGCCATACTGACATCCTTCTTGCTTCCTTTCAGCAAAAGCTTCGTCTTCTCACGATCTGGATCGCCCCATAGGATTTTCGCCCTCCTACCGACCGTTTCGCAGTTCCACAATGTTGCATGCAAAGAAAATGCTCCAACGTCTCATCATCTTCCCCGCATGCCCTACACATGCTATCACTTGCCGCACCGATTTTACATAATTGAGCTCGTAGTCCTATGTGTCCCGTTATGATACCAACAGCTATACCTACCTCCTTCTTGGTTCCTTTCAGCAAAAGCCTCGTCTTCTCACGATCTGGATCGCCCCATAGGATTTTCGCGGTCCTACCGACCGTTTCGCTGTTCCACAATGTTGCATACAAAGAAAATGCTCCAACGTCTCATCATCTTCCCCGCATGTCCTACACATGCTATCACTTGCCGCACCGATTTTACATAATTGAGCTCGTAGTCCTATGTGTCCCGTTATGATACCAACAGCTATACCTACCTCCTTCTTGGTTCCTTTCAGCAAAAGCCTCGTCTTCTCACGATCTGGATCGCCCCATAGGATTTTCGCGGTCCTACCGACCGTTTCGCTGTTCCACAATGTTGCATACAAAGAAAATGCTCCAACGTCTCATCATCTTCCCCGCATGTCCTACACATGCTATCACTTGCCGCTCCGATTTTAAATAATTGAGCTCGTAGTCTTATGTGTCCCGTTATGATACCAATAGCTATACTGACATCCTTCTTGCTTCCTTTCAGTAAAAGCCTCGCCTTCTCACGATCTGGATCCTGGTCCTACCGACCGTTTCGCTGTTCGCCTTAACTCGGACTGCTTGGACCCGAAAGGTTTCGGGTTAACCAAGTTTATTGACGGCAGTCTTCAGGCCTTCACCGCCAAATCGTCTGCCCTTTCATTTCCCCTTACTCCGTTATGGCCCGGCACCCAAACGATGCTGAGTTTGCCATCCACAGAGAAGGCGTTAATCTCCTTCTAACACTGCAAGACTGTTCGTGACCTTACCGGCCTGGTTATTATTGTCGTTATGGCAATATTACTGTCGGTAAAGATGTTCATACTCGACGTCCTCGCGTAATCACCACACCATTTCAGGCATTCCGTGATCGCCCGGATTTCCACCTGCAGGACCGTATTATGGTCAGATCTCAGTCCCTGGATTCTCAATGTAAACCCCTAGGCCCAGTCTGTCCACTAGCTTTGATCCATCCGTGTAACATGATCTTCCAGATGGCAATACTAGGGTTCCGTCAATCCAAGACTGTGCCGATGGCAGCAGTGCCTCGCACTCGACTTCAAGGTTCATCTCAGGTATCCGATCGGAAACCTCTTCCCTTCCTTCCGGGTTTCTAATCGTTGCCTCGATTATACCGCGATGGTAAAGGGTGATTTTTTTGAGGTTAGGATTTTCTGCATTAGTATTTGACAGATCACGTGGGATTTCAGACATGGTGTCAAAGAGAAAGATGCTCAGTATGCTTTGACATTTCATCATGAATAGACTTACTAACGAGCAACGCTTGCAAATCATTGAATTTTATTACCAAAATCAGTGTTCGGTTCGAAATGTGTTCATTCACCGTAACGTTGCGTCCAACAGCATCTTTGAAAAAATACGGTCCAATGATTCCACCAGCGTACAAACCACACCAAACAGTGCATTTTTCGGGATGCATGGGCAGTTCTTGAACGGCTTCTGGTTGCTCTTCACTCCAAATGCGGCAATTTTGCTTATTTACGTAGCCATTCAACCAGAAATGAGCCTCATCGCTGAACAAAATTTGTCAAAATTTGAACACATTTCGAACCGAACACTGATTTTGGTAATAAAATTCAATGATTTGCAAGCGTTGCTCGTTAGTAAGTCTATTCATGATGAAATGTCAAAGCATACTGAGCATCTTTCTCTTTGACACCATGTCTGAAATCCCACGTGATCTGTCAAATACTAATGCATGAAAATCCTAACCTCAAAAAAATCACCCTTTATTAGCTGCTCCCATCCTCAATCCATTCTCCCATCGCCTTAAGTCTCATAGCCGTAGTGGCTGCCTCACATTTAATCTGTATGTCAATGGGTCGGATGTCTAGAATAGTCTCCATTGCCCTAGTGGGTCTGTAGGCCTAATCGCTCCGCCTATGTCAAGACAACATTCTTTTTTTCTCCATAGCAGTCCACCAAACTACTGAGGCGTAGGTAAGTATTGGTCTAATCACGTTCCTGTAGAGCCAGTGGATTATCCTCGGATTCAGGTCCCATTTCGAGCCTACAGCCTGTCTACATAGTGCCCAACATCTGTGAGCCTTATCAGTGCGCTCCTGAATGTGCCACTTCCAATTCAGTTTCCTGTCCAAGATCATACGTAAGATATCGAAATCGTCTTATTGAGGAAACGTGGTGCTTTAAATTGGCCCACCTTCGTCTTCCTCGTGAACACGCATATTTCAGTCTTCTCTGGGTTAACATTGAGACGTCTGGGTCTAGCCCAGTTATAAGCCATATGCAAGACCCTTTCGGCCCTTCTGCATAGCTCGTTCGTATCCTTACCCCTTAGAAGTATTATAACATCGTCGGCGTAGCATACGGGTTCAAATCCCTTCTCAGTCAGCATTCGTAATAGGTCATTTATGGTGTCACCCATAGGAGTGGTGATAAAATGCCCCCCTGTGGCGTGCACTGTGCCACTTTCTCGCTTATATTTATGCCATGGGACACACAATTAATTCACCTGTTCCTTAGCATATGGTTTATTCAGTCTCTAAGGACCGGGTCCACCCGGTACTGGTCTAAGGATTGGATCAGTGTCTCGGTCCGAACATTGTTAAAAGTCCCCTCGATGTCAAAGCGTACCGCCAGTGTGTACGGTTTTGGCATCGAAGGATTCTTTTATTTTATGCACAACCTCGTGCAGGGCAGTCTCCACCAACCTTCCCTTGACATAGGCATGCTGTTTGTATTTGAGCACTTCGCAGGATTTCCTACTCTTTATCATGGTGTCCACAATACTTTCCATGGTTTTGAGTAGAAAGGACGTAAGGCTTAAAGGTCTGTAGGCCTTTGGTGTCGCATAACTTGCCTAAATTTTGGCCAGATGAGGCGCCAGATAGTCTGCCTCATTCTGAATTAACGCCGGAAATATTCCATCAGGTCCGGGTGACTTAAATGGTTTAAAGCTCCACCTAAGTGCCGGTATCTGTTAGACGCGAAAGCCGGTCAATGATATAGGAAATGCTCCTCAGTCTTTTCATCTTCCCCGCATGTACTACACATGCTATCACTTGCCGCATCGAGTTTACATAAGTAAGCTCGTAGTCCTATATGTCTTGTCATGATACCGAAAGCTATACTGACCTCCTTCTTACACCCTTTCAGTAATAACCTCGTCTTCTCACGATATGGATCCTCCGTCCTACCGACCGTTTCACTGTTTCACAGTAAGCCTGGGATCTAAATTGAGAACCCAGGGACTGAGATCTGGACTGCCTGACCATAATATGGTACTACAGGCGGAGATCCAGGCGATCACGGCATGCGTGAGGTGGTGTGAATCTAAAACGAGGACGTCGAGTGTGAACATCGTTATGAACAGTAAAATTGCCATAAGGGCAATAACAACCAGGACGTTAAGGTCACAAACATTCTTGCAGTGTAAGAAGGAAATTAACGCCTTCTTTGAGGATAGAAAAATCCGCAACGTTTGGGTGCCGAGCCATAACGGAGTAAGGGGGACTGAAAGGGCAGACGATTTGGCGGTGAAGGCCAGTGGAATGCCGTCAATAAACTTGGTTAACCCGAATGCATGAGGTTGTGTGGTACTAACGCGAGGACGTCGAGTGTAAACATCTTTACGGACAGTAAAATTGGGCAATAAGAATCAGGACGGTAGGTATCTTGCTCAACTTGAGTAAATCTTTTGTTTTCTTGACGTCAGGTATAGTCCAAAAGTATGTGAAAGGATTTTTTATACCCTATACCACTACTGTGTGGAGGCCACCGTAGCGCAGAGGTTAGCCTGTCCGCCTATGACGCTGAACGCCTGGTTTCGAATCCTGGCGAGACCATCAGAAAAAATTTTCAACGGTGGTTTTCCCCTTCTAATGCTGGCAACATTTGTGAGGTACTATGCCATGTAAAACTTCTCTCGAAAGAGGTGTCACACTGCGGCATGCCGTTCGGACTCGGCTATAAAAAGGAGGCCCCTAATCATTGAGCTTAAAACTTGAATCGGACGGCACTCATTGATATGTGAGAAGTTTGCCCCTGTTCGTTAGTGGAATGTTCATGGGCAAAATTTGCATTTGCATACCATTACTGTGTTACAGGGTATTATAACTTAGTGAATTTGTTTGTAACACCCAAAAGGAAGAGAGATATACCCATTGATAAGTATACCAATCGACTCAGAATCACTTTCTGATTCGATTCAGATATGTCCGTCTGTCTGTCCATGTTATTTGTGTACAAAGTACAGCTCGCAATTTTCATTCCATCGTCTCAAAATTTGGTATAGGCATGTTTTGCGGCCTAGAGACAAAGCCTATTGAAATTGGAAAAAATCGGTTCAGATTTGGATATAGCTCCCATATTTATGTTCGTCCGATTTGTTGTAATAATGCAATAAAATGGTAATTTGTTAACCGATTTTCTGGAAATTTGGTAGGAAGGATTTTCTTATGATTCTCGATGTTGGTAGTGAATTTCATAGAAATCAGTTCAGATTTAGATATAGCTCCTATATATATATGTCGCCCGATTTTTACTCCTACAGCCACTGCAAGCGCATTTATTGACCAATCTTGCCAAAACTTCGTACAACGCTTTCCTTGACGACTTCCTCAGTGTCTGTAAAGTATGCTCGAAATCGATTCAGATTAAGATATAGCTCCCATATATATATACGTCCGATTTACAGTAATATTGTATTGCAAATTATCATGTGTTAACCGATTCTCTCGAAATTTGGCAGGAAGGATTTCCTCTTGACTCTAGACATTATTGGTGAATTTCATGGATATCGGTTCAGATTTAGATATAGCTCACATATATATATATATATTTATATCGCCCGATTTTTACTTCTAGAGTCGCAGCAAGCGCATTTATTGACCCATCTTACCAAAATTTTGCAAAACGCTTTCCTTGACGAATGCCACAGTATTTGAGAAGTTTGCTCGAAATCGGTTCAGATTAAGGTATAGCTCCCATACATATGTTCGTCCAATTTTGAGAAATATTGCAGTAATGTGTTCAGTTTTTATACCCTCCAGCATTGGATGGGGGTATACTAATTTCGTCGTTCTGTTTGCAGTACCTCGAAATATGCGTCTGAGACCCCATAAAGTATATATATTCTTGATGGTCATGTTATTTTAAGTCGATCTAGCCATCTCCGTTCGTCTGTCTGCCGAAAGCAGGCTAACTTTCAAAGGAGTAAAGCTAGCAGCTTGAAATTTTGCACAAATACTTTTTATTAATGTAGGTCGGTTGGGATTGTAAATGGGACAAATCGGTCCATGTTTTGATATAGCTGCCATATAAACCGATCTTGGGTCTTGACTTCTTGAGTCTCTAGAGGGCGTAATTTTGCACGTAGCACGTATGGTTCAAATCGTTCCATGTTTTGACATAGCTGCCATATAAACCGATTTTGAGTCTTGACTTCTTGAGCCTCTACGCAATTCTCGTCCGATTTGATTGAAATTTTGCACGTAGTGTTTTGGTATCACTTGCAACAACTGTGTTAAGTATGATTCAAATTGGTTTATAATCTGTGGATCTTTACTTCTTGAGGCAATAGGGCCCGCAATTCTCATCCGATTTGGCTGAAATTTTGCATGAGGTGTTTTGTTATGACTTTTAATAACTGTGCTAAGTATGGACCAAATCGGTACATAACCTGTTATAACTGCCATATAGACCGATCTGGGATCTTGACTTCTGGAGCCTCTAGAGGGCGCAATTCTCTTCCGATTTGGCAGAAATTTTGCACAACGGCTTCTCTCATGACCTTCAACATACGCGTCTGAATCGATCAATAGCTTGATACAGCTCCCATATAAACCCATCTCCCGATTTTGCTTCTTGAGCCCCTACAAGGTGCAATTCTTATCCGAATGAACTGAAATATTACACTATGTCTTCTTCATTCAACATTCTTTTATGCTCCGAATCGGACTAAAACTTGATATAGCTCCAATAGCATAACAGTTCTTATTCAATATTCTTTGTTTGCCTAAAAGAGATACCGTACATAGAACTCGACAAATACGATCCATGGTGGAGGGTATATAAGATTCGGCCCGGCCAAACTTAGCACGCTCTTACTTGTTTCGGAGCAGCGAAACGGTCGTTAGGACGATCTGGGGGGATCCAGATCGTGAGAAGATGGGGCTATTACTGAAAGGAAGCAAGAAGGAGGTCAGTATAGCTATTGGTATCATAACGGGACACATAGGACTACGAGCTCAATTATGTAAAATCGGTGCGGCAAGTGATAGCATGTGTAGGCCATGCGGGGAAGATGATGAGACGTTGGAGCATTTCCTTTGTCATTGCCCGGCTTTCGCGTTCAATAGACACCGGTACTTAGGTGGAGACACAATATCAGACATGAACCAACTTAGGGGAGTGGCATTGAAAACTTTTAAGGATTTTGTAAGTAGCACGGAATTCTTAACTTAAAATTTTCTTTTTAGAGGTTACTTTATAGTTTTTAGAGCGCACAATATGCCGATTACTGGCTTAGGTGTATGTCCATAGTGGTATGGGGCGGATTAATATCTGCACTCTCTTTTCAACCTAACCTACTTGTTAAACGATTTTCTCGAAATTTGGCAGGAAGGATTTTCCTATTACTCTTGACATATCGACTGGTGAATTTCATAGAATTCGGACCAGATTTATAAATAGCTGTCATATATGTATATCGCCCGATTTTCCCTTCTAGGGTCACTGTAAACGCATTTATTGACCAAACTTGCCAAAATTTCGCACAACGCTTTACCATATTTTCTGAGAAGATTGCTCGAAATCGGTTCAGAATTAGATATTGCTTCCATGTCTATGATCGTCAGATTTTGGGTAATTGCCAAATAATGTTCTCATTTGTCAGTTTAAAAATATTTGTTTGAAATTCAATACGGATTGTTTAATAACCCATCTGAAAACATCCGTCGAGATCCATCAAAATGGGATCAGAATTGGATGTAGCTCCCACATTGTACATATGGAGTAGGTGTAGGGTGGTTATAAATTAAAGCAAGCAAAGTATAATTATAAGCATTTGAGAGCATCATAGTTGTTATAGTCCAGCGGGAGATCAAACTTTTAGGGGGATAACTCAGTTTTTTCGATTATCACTTAGTGCACTGAATTCAAACGATTCTCTTTCATTGTTCTCTTGCACTTTGTATTTTTAGTATTTTTTAACACTTAATGGGATGGGGTTATATTTTTTAGCTTGTTGTAATGAAATTACAAGGAAGCCCTTCACAAGGCAGCTAACAATCTTAAAACAGCTATGTTGCCAAATGATGGACTGACTTGAAATTTTATAAAATTCAGCTTTTTCGTCTCAATGACGTTTTTCGTAGGTTCACATTTCCCCTTGTCTTATCCAGAGGAAGAGATTAGAGTTTGGATTTTTTGTGTTTCGTTTATAGTTTAGTTTAATCCTTAACATCGTTGCTAATAGAACTGCGAAATGCGACTGAGGAAATGCAAAGATGTATCCGAGTCTTAAATAGTGATTGATCTTAAGTCTAATGATGAATGTTAAAGTCGTTGTGGTCGTTGTGTAGTTGTTGTAGCCGTCACCGGCTACATCTTCTGATAAGCCATTTTGAGATATATATTTTCATATGCATATACAATATATACAGAGAATATTCACATATGTTGAATACGATAATACTTACACAATAATTTTTGCGGCTTTCAATGGGTGAGTGAGCGACTGATTGGTGACTGGATCAATGTATGCACAGCGAGAGACCCGCAGAAGCTGTACAGCATACAGCATGAAAAGGCTTCGGTGTTTTATTTTGGCTTATCACAAAACCACGCCTACATGTCAGTCACTGCAGCCTCAGCCTCAGCGACAGCAGAAATAGTGGTTATCATAACTTAGTATCCGTCGCCCCTACTTGTCGCATGTACTACTTGGGTATGGGTCAAATCTGCGGATTTTTCTTCTTATCCAATTTTGTGAATTTATTTTGTTGGCGTTTTTCTTTTGAAGTATTCAAATATTTAGAACATTGCCAACACATATTGGCGCAGATTTTTTTTAAGCATGATTGCATCATAATTCATTATAAATGTATTAAAATACAAAATTTACATATTGAAATAAAAAAGAAATTCAGATATATTTATAGATAACAGTAGATTTCAAGCTAGTCTTCCTTATGCTTCTTTATTTATAACTGACTGATTGGGCACAGTAGTGCGATTCATAGACTAGGTTTAATGAAAATCGTTCATTTAAAAAATGATAACAGAAAAGTTCACGATGGAGAAAATCAGTAAAGGCAAGATTCATATTGCCTTAATTCAGGAGCCATGGACAACCCGGAACAAAGTTTCTGGACTGAACCTTATCAACTATCAATTATTCTATGCTAACACTTGTATTCGGCCGAGGACCTGCGTTATTTGTCATAAAATTTTGAATTATATATTTTCCCCAGAGTTGTGAACGTCGGAGGCAACAGTGGCGAGATAGGGAGACGGTGCAGCATACCTCGCATCACTTTATCCGCCTTTCGACTCTCCGACACCGCCATCCACGTCGGAGCTGTAATGGCTGGTGAGGAAAGCAAAACAGACAGGAAACGAGGTATTAATAGGGCGATGGCAACTTTCGACCTGTTCGCAGAAAAGCTTCCAGGAGACACGCTTTCCCGCTTTGGTAATTTTATTGTATTCCTTGAGCCGTTTGCTATACACATTCCAATAAACTGCCGCTATTTTCTGACGTGCTTTATTATAAAGTCTGTGGATCTCTTTCCCCATATTGCGAAACCTCACGGGTTTTTCTTGGGCTGATTTCCTTTTTCGAAGAGGACAACTATTGGGTTGCCCAAAAAGTAATTGCGGATTTTTCATATAGTCGGCGTTGACAAATTTTTTCACAGCTTGTAAAATTCTTTCTTCTGTCAGTTATCAGTTGCTACTTTTACCTTGCTTTAGAAAAAAAGTGTAAAAAAGTATGTTTTATTAAAGTTCATTCTAAGTTTTATTAAAAATGCATTTACACTCTTTTAAAAAATCCGCAATTTTAAAAAATCCGCAACCCAATATCTTCGAAAGACCCCACTAATGCAGTTGTAGTCCTATTGTCTTCAATGTCTTCTATGCTTGCACAATCTAAATTATTATCCCAAGTCTTCTTCTAAGTAGTCTTCAGAGTTTTGTCCAGTTGGTTTTCAACTTATTCCGGTAGCTTATCGGATTCGGCCCTGGCCGTGCTATTCTAAACCTAATGTAGCGATGGTCAGAGAAAGAGTGTTTCATGGAGACCCTTCAATCCTGAACCTCATCGATTAAATTTTTGGAACATATCGTCACATCCAATACCTCCTCCCTAATGCCATCAACAAAAGTAGCGGTGTTACCAATATTAAGTGTTATTAGGTCGTTAGTATTCAAGAACTCTGCCGGGGCTTGGCCCCGCTTATTAGTGTTGGTACTACCCCCCGAAATGTGGTGAGAGTTCGCATCGCACCCTATTAGTACGTCGTTTCCTGTCTGTTTTGCTTTCCTCACCAGCCGTTGCAGCTCCGGCCGGGGGCCGGTGTCGGAGAGTCGAAAGGCACATAAAGTGATGCCAGGTATGCTCCACCGTCTCTTTATCTCACCACTGTTGCATCCGACGTTGACGACTCTGGGAAAAAATATATAATTTAAATTTTTATGACAAATAACGCAGGTCTCCAGTGTAAGATAAGAATAATTGGTAGTTAATATGGTTCAGTCCAGAAACTTTGTTCCGGGTCGTCCATGGCTCCTGAATAAAGGCAAAATTAATCTTGCCCTTGCTGATTTTCTCCATCGGCGCGTGTGTCTGGATTATGGTTTTTCTGGATAACATCAACCATTGGTCCTCCAGTAAATGGGCTTCTTGGGAATGGGTGATGATCTCATCGCCCGCTCCCCGCTCACAAGGATGCATTGATTTTCCTGTCACTGCACTGCCTGATATTTTCGTAATGGGTTTCTTGCCTACACTAGTCTTCCGAATCTTTATAAAGTCGATAATGGTTCCATCGTCGGGTCCCTGTTCGTTAGGCTGTATTGAATTTCCCGTCCCTGTACTGCCTGATGTTTCAATACTAGGATCTTTGCCTATCTTAGTCTTCCAAATCTCAAGTAAATGGTCTTCTTGGGAGTAGGTGATGGTTCCATCGTCGGTTCCCTGTACGTTAGGCTGCATTGAGACTCCTGTCGCTGCACTACCTGATGTTTCAATATTAGGATCTTTACCTATCCTAGTCTTCCGAATCTTGAAGTCGGTGATGGCTCCGTCGTCGGGTTCCTATTCGTTAGGTTGTGTTGGGTCTCTCGCTCATGCACTGCCTGATGTTTTAGTATTAGGATCTTTGCTTATCCTAGTCTGCCCAATATTGAGAGATACGGTGATTATCTCGTCGTCAGCCCCCTGTCTGTTGGGCGGCATTCACCTGCCACTGCACGGCCTGATGTCTCAATATGAGGATTTTTGTCTATCCTTGAAAAAGACGGCCATGGCCCCTTAGTACGCCATGCCTATAGTCTTAGCCAAACTTGTCACGGAGATTTGATCATTGCCCACCACAATGAGAGTTACTTCCTTCTTCTCCTCCCTGTGGAAAACCTCGCATTTCTCCACGACCAAATCTTGGTTTTGCTTGTTTAAGACTTCCATCATGCGTTCTGTCGTGATTTCGATGACCTCATTCTACATGAAGACCGTTACCTTTGTGAGCTGTGGGATGTCCATCTTTCTCACAAGGTTGAGCTCTGCGCCCCAGGGAGTGTGGATACATCCAACGAGCTTTTTGACGATATCAATACATTTTGCTGTCGCAAAGCGCACAGCTTTGCTCTAAACTCGCAGCTCATAATTCGTATGGGTGGACCCCCTTCAGACTTCAACACATGTTCGGTAACCCGTTCGTTTACCAAATACCTCTCCTGGGACCGATAATCTGGTGTAATCCTATCGGATGCACAGACGATATCGATGACTGCTTTAGTCATCTCATCTCTGTTGTGCTTTCTTGCCGCTCCGGTGTAAGAGGGCGGCTTCTTACCTTTTTCAACTACCATCTTGTTCTTCCATGATGGCTGTGGCATCCTTTTGAAAGTCACAGTCCTCCATGAAGACTCAGGCGCCTTGCGCTTTTTCTTTCTTCCTGTTGCGACCTTGTTTATCTCCGCAGGACACTGTCTGAAGTCTTCATTGAGGGAGGGCTGGTTTGGTCTTCCCAGAGTCCTATTTTTTTCTTTTCAGCGTTTTAGCAGTGTTATGCTCTTCGAAAGATTTGATTCTCTTTCCCTCTTCCGTAGAAGAGCTTGGAAGGTGAGTTCTATCCCTATCAGCATGCTGCATTTTCGCTTGATTGCGCTGCATGTGCATGCACCTCAATCTCCTTCGACGTGCTTAGGATTGCTTTCTCGATCTTCTTGTGACCTTAACAAAGCCCCCGCTCGCTACTCCCGCTGTCCTCATCTCTCGATTCGGCTGGGATGACTGTTACTGTCTGACTCGGAATTGGAAACAACACTTCTTCTTAAAAGCTGGGAACGAACTTCGCATCCCTCTGCTTCATCCGTCTCTACCTCATTTGTTAGTCTGACGACTGGTTGTGCGTTTGAAGCATTACTCTCGACTACAGGTGCCAAGGCACCCACACCTATAGGAGGAGCGGAAAACATGCTACGGTCTGATGCCACCACCTCAACTGTAGGGTCTTTGGAGTCGACTTTGAGTCAACTCTTGAAAGGCTTTAACATTTTTACGTAATGGGTAGCAGTTTTTCCGATATATTTTTTTTTTTGAGGAGCGAAATGAAAACACATCCGCTCTACTCAACGGTTACAATAGCAAAATTGCAAATTTTGCCCATGAACATTCCACTAAAGAACAGGGGCAAACTTCTCACATATCAATGAGTGCAGTCCGATTCAAGTTTAAGCTCAATGATAAGGGGCCTCCTTTTTATAGCCGTTCGGACTCGGCATAAAAAAGGAGACCCCTTATAATTGAACTTAAACTTTAATCGCACTGTACTTATTGATATGAGAGGTGTATCCCCTGTTCCTTAATATTGGGTTGCCCAAAAAGTAATTGCGAATTTTTCATATATTCGGCGTTGACAAATTTTTTCAACGGCTTGTGACTCTGTAATTTCATTCTTTCTTCTGTCAGTTATCAGCTGTTACTTTTAGCTTGCTTTAGAAAAAAAGTGCGCGAAATTTTGTTTACATTTGTTTGTTTGGCGTCAATTTTAATATGGAGCCCACAAAGGAGCATTTTCGTCATATTTTACTAATTTCCGTAAAGGAAAAAACGCGGAGCAGGTTGCTAAAAAGTTACGAGATGTGTATAGTGATAAAGCCTTAAAAGGAAGACAGTGTCAAAATTGGTTTCGCAAATTCCGTTCTGGAGATTTTTCACTTAAAGATGAGCCACGTTCAGGTCGGCCAAATGAAGTTGATGATGACCAAATCAAAGCATTAATCGAATTGGATCGTCATGTAACTGAGCGTGAGATAAGGGAGAAGTTAAATATACAAAAATCAACCGTTCATTCTAAGTTTTATTAAAAATGTATTTACTTTCTTATAAAAAATCCGCAATTACTTTTTGGGCAACCCAATAGGATGTTTATGGGAAATTTAGTAGAATGGATATCGATTAAGGATTTGTAAGCAGTAAGAAATTTCTGGCATTAATATCTTTGGGGTTACTTTTCAGTTTTATAATGCACAACAATCAGATTATTGGCATAGTGACATAGGGTGGATTAGAATCCGCACACTCTTTTCAACCAAACCTTGTTGGAAAAATCGTACTTTAATGCTACACATATATGAGGACACTCCAATTTGTAAGGCTTTCTTTCATTAAGTTTCACTTTGTCATTATCGGTCTATATATCAGATTGTTTTCTGCATTATTAAATTTTAAGGATACCTCAAAGTGACAACCCTACATAACGCTAGCAAATTTCTTTTTGTAAGATAGTGTAGTTTTTTTTCTTTCTTACTTATGTGATAAATTTGAGGGCAATGAATGAACAACATAAACTAACAGTTAGTACAGCTATGGATCATGTGTGTCGAATGGTTAACCTAAAAATGTTTTTTAATGAGAACCCATATACAAACGGCAATAACACAAAAGCTTGTGTCTGGAAAAAACTGTGACTAAGTTTTTATCAATGAAAATAATGTGCGCGAAAATATTTTTTTTAACATGCTAAGAAAATAAATTTAGCACTAATATCGAGCTTTACAATATAGAGAGATAGGAGATATTTCAAAAACTTCATTATCGGCTTGAAGTACAATCAAAATATTTATGGATGGAACTCGACTTCGTTCATATGACCACCACGGGCACATTTGGATCTGTTCGTACGTTGGACCCAATTTTCAATGACTCGGCCACACATTTCAGTTGAAACGGTTGCTATTTCCCCTTCAATGTTGGCTCTGTGCATTTCCAACGACGCACAGTGGGATGGGAAAAAAAATAAGTAGAAATAAGTCTGCCATTTTGGAACGGATAGAGATATCTTCATGTTTTCTGTATAGAGACGAAACAATGTATTTATCAATTTACTAACCCATGCTTTATATAAGACACTGTCTTTTGTTTGGGTTTTATCATAATAAAATACAAATACAATACAATGAAATTACCTCTTTTACGAAAAAATGCTAAAAATTTACTTTTTTCACATATTTTGATTTGTAACTCGCATAACGTTTGACTGAAGAATCGGTCCTTAGCATATATCGCGACAAAAGAATAGTAAATTTTATTAGCTTTCCAAATAAGTTAAAAATTTGAAATCGGTTCATAAATGCTTTCACAAGCAACAAAATAGTAGAAAAACTTGTGCGAAAATTTCAAAAAAAAAATCTAGTCAAATTTCTTGATCACTTAAAAGATACACCGCACATTTAGGCTTGTTTTTTGTATGGCTTTTTAAGCACTTTCTGGCAAAGTTTTGAAAATCGGACCATAAGTGCTCTTTTGACAGCCCAAAAAAAATTTGTAGGGCCGAGGTGACCAATTTCGAAGGCCCACCTATGGGCCCCTGGGACTTCTAGTGCCCTAAAATTTTGAATATAAACTGGATAACACCACAGCTATAACCATTTCATAAAGATATATATATATATCCGTTCCAAAATGGCAGGCTTATTTCCACTTATTTTTTTTTTCCATCCCACTGTGCGTCGTCGGCTTGTTGGCATAGATCATTGACATGACGTAGCTCCAAAGAAAATAGTCTGGAGGCGTTAAATTGCATTGCACTAGGCGTGCATCCGAATGTGCAATTTCTTGAGATAACTCATTAAACTTCGGTTGGGTTAGGTTTAAGTGACAGTCTGCCATCAGACTCACTTAAACGTTTTCGTCCATTATGATACCACAGGAACACAAGAAGGAAGATGCCTTCTAGTTCCTACCGTTGAACAATTCAGATCGCTTGTTCACATCCGCTAAATCAGACAGGTTCTCAAAGAAATAAGAACCTAAAGTGGAACTCATTCTGACTGCCAGTGCAGGACACACACACAGAAGGTGTTCTATAGTCTCTTCCTCTTCGATGTCCTAACAGCTTCTGCAAAAGTCGTAGCTGGCATTCTTCAGTCTGTCAGCATGTTTTCCAATTAGACAGTGACCTGTCATGGCGGACGAAATGACTGAGACGTCTGTTCTAGCCAGTGACAGCAAAGCGATAGACTTCTTCAAGTCTAGATTATTCCACAAAGTTTTGGTATGCCCTCAGCCCCCTCTTTGTGACAGTCTATCATTCGTTGTCCTACGGGACTGATCCTGAAAACTTAGCTCAAATGTTGCTAGAGACAAACAAAAGATTGCAGTTTCCCTGGAATGTGTAAGGTAGTTCCTAGTTTCGCAAGCTCGTCCGCTTTACAATTCCATGGGATATCTCTGTGGCCCGGCAACCAACTGTTCAGCCATCTCGTTGAGAGATCTGCGACAGTCGACGGTGGTTTCTGAGTTCAGAAATACGTTCTCCAGAGATTTAATGGGTGCCTGGCTATCTGAGAAGACATTTATGCCAATCGTCGTTATGACATTATATCTTAGCCATTCCGGCACTTTCTTAATTGCAAGAATCACTCTTTAGAGTACACCCCAAAGCCCATCTGGTCGTCTAGTTCGGAACCCTCCGCATAGAAGTCTATGTAACTTCTATTACCAGGGACATCGTAGTTTTAATCGGTTCTATCAGAAATAGTGGTACAGTACTTAATCAAAAAGCGGCTCAGGTAGAGTGTAATCCACACATCGGACATTGTATCAAGGATATCACAGTGTCCTTAGCCGCCATATGACCGAAGAGAAAGCTCCCTTAGTCATCCGTTGAATCTGGTTAAGCATTGAGCAGCATTTGGACTTTTCAAACGCCGTCCACCAGACCAGAACACCATCTAGCATTATTGGTCTGACAACTGCAGTATATACCCAATGCATGACACGCGGTCTAAACCCCCAACTTTTGCCAATGGCTCCCTTGCAGGTGTATAATGCCTTTCTTGCCCTTTCTAAAATGTTGGATTTGAAGTTCAATTTCCTGTGCA
Source organism: Stomoxys calcitrans (assembly GCF_963082655.1). Taxonomy (NCBI): domain Eukaryota; kingdom Metazoa; phylum Arthropoda; class Insecta; order Diptera; family Muscidae; genus Stomoxys; species Stomoxys calcitrans. The sequence goes on from NC_081555.1 coordinate 135,120,360, forward strand.
GCAAAACACCCAGGTATTTTGCGCTTTCTGTAAGAAGAACATTTTCTCCTCCCAAGGAGACAGGTGCCACTTTAGGTATCTCCTGCTGAAAAGAACTACTTTAGTCTTGCACGGATTTATACCAAGACCACTTTTGGTAGCCCACTTCGCTGTTGCACGTTTAGCCTACTGAAGTATATATCTTAGAGTGCTGGGAAACTTTTCCCTAACCGCAATAGCCACGTCATCAGCATATTGTTAATGGCTATATTACAAAGTAGAGGAGACAGTACACCTTCTTGAGGTGTTTCTCTGCTGACCCATATTTTTAGATCCACAGATGCCAAGCCTGCCGTAATGCATCTTTTAGTAAGTACGTTTTTAATAAACTTTCTTATGGTTGAGTTGATGTCTAGAAACTCCAACTCCTTCATGATTGACGTCGGTTTTACATTACTGAATGCACCTTCAATGTCAAGAAGGTGCCCTCCATGTAGCCGACTAGGTCGGGAAGAGCAGTTTCAGTGGACTTGCCTTTACATTATGCATGCTGCTGCCGCGACATGCGATCTCCAAGTATCTTTGCCCTAAGATATGTTTCTATCAACCTCTCAACAGTCTTCAGCATAAAGGATGACAGACTAATAGGACGAATATCTTTCGCCTTCGTGTGGTAATATTTTCCTGCTTTTGGAATGGAAATGACCTTTGTGTCCCTACATCTCACAGGTATAATGACAGAGTATATCTCCCTAAGCCAAGGAATCAGTCTATCAGACACAGCTTGTTATTCAACCGGTGATACATCATCAGGGCCTGGCAACTAAAAGGAGTAGAAACTTTTTATCGCCCAAAGGATTATTGACTCCGACACAATTTCGCCAATAACTTCCAACAAATGCGTACCAGTGGCAACCTCTTCTAGAGCCACGTTGTTAGCTGGAGAGTTTCCCGGGAAATGTGTATCAACGAGTAGTTCTAATGTTTCCTCAATAGACATTGTCCACACATTTTCTGACTTCTGAATATATCGCACCGTAATAGGTCACGATGACAGAATTTTCCTTAGCCTAGAGGCCTCAGATGTATCCTCTACAGAGCTACAAAATTCTACCCAGGATTTGTTCTGAGACTCTCTTAGCTCGCCCTTATATGGCGGTCGCTCTTTGCCCCTTGGCTTGGCACTAGGACATGCTGACACAAGTGAGTCATTCAGAGCCTTCGTGATCCGCTTGACCATTATGTCTATATCCTCCGCAGTTTCCACTTCCTTTTCTGGTCTAGAAAGGATAGACGTGTCGTCCTCAATTTGTAACGAAATGTATTCCAATCCGCCATTCTTCTGTTTAGCCGAGGGACCACATCTGCTGAAATACTGCAAGGTTGAAAATAATATAACCATAATCAGAAAAGCAAAATCGTCCGCATTTTGTAAATATATCAGATTTCCCTCAGCCGTGTCGTTTTGACAACCACTTCTCTCGTTCTTAGTTACGATGTCGGCAGTTTCAACGACACCGTTCTCGATACGGGATAACTATAAGTACCACACAGGATGTAACTCTGACCTTAGATTAGTGTGGTGTTCATTGTTATCATGAGAAGCTCATATGGGAGCTACTGGACGCGTCCACAAGTTGAGGATAGTGGAATGCTCCGCATTCGGAATAACTGCAAACTGCAGTCACGAACAATCAGCGGTATCGAGTGGATAGTCCCTGTGAGAAGCCGGGCGGAACCGGCTCATGCTTAAATACTGAGTGTCTATTATGCTCGATATGACAAGGCGAGTTATTGACGGTGGTCATCGTGTCCCCGCCCTGAACCAGCTTTTTTACCCTTAGGAGCTTGGCGTGGATTGCTACCCCACATGCCAATGTGGCTACAGCAACAAAAACGATATACCCAAATCGAGTGCATCGGAGTAGACACTCAATTCCATTGCTGACTCCATCTGAGACACATAAATGATGAACGTGCCCTTATCTTGTTCATACTACATTCGCCTCGCAATTCTTCCTAAGGGGAAAGCTCATCCTGAAGATCCTCGAATCGGTTTCTCAGTCTACCTTCTGCGTTATGTGGACAGTATGGCGGCGCTCAGGGCCTTGGGGTCGAGGATGGTGAGGTCGAGATGCGTAGCGGACTGTTTGGAATCCCTGGATAGGCTCCGGGCCCACGATGTGACGCTGACATGGGTTCCTGGGCATAAAGGGATTCCAGAAAATGAGAGGTCGGACGAGTGCGCGAGGAGGGTTTCGTCTATGCCGGGCGGACCAGGTTTTGCCTATGTGCCATTTGTCGAGCTACTGAACACAGTAGATAGGATGGTCGGGGCGGCGTCGGTGGCGAGGTGGGACACGGTAGATGGTTGCCGGACTGCGAAGGCGCTATGGCTGGTCATCGACCGGCGGAAGACGACGTAGTTGCTGGCGTTCGATAAAAGGTCGATGAGTACTTTGACAGGGCTCATAACCGGACACTGTGCCATAGGCTGCATGGTGCCGCGCATGGGTATGCCGCACAATGAGTTGCCTCAATGAGGATGAGGAGGAGACTATTGAGCATTTGCTGTGTTCCTGTCCGGGTCTGCAGAGACGTAGGCTCTCCTTTCTGCGCAGCCGTTTCTTCTGTGATCTGGGTGAACTTGCGAACGTACCTCTGGTATCTCTCCTGAGATTTGTTGAGTGAACAGGATGGTGCCGTGCTAGCGTAGGGACGGGCGGTTCTTCACCCTCCGCTCAGGTTTCTCCACTCCTCCTGTCTTTTTCTTCTATTTGTGTATAACCTCTAGTACGAGGACTCACATTTTCTTTTTTTTCTTCGCTTTCTCTCTCTCTGGGGTACCACAATGGGCCAAACTGGCCTCCGAGTGAACTCACCTTTGGTGGGCTACCCATTCAACCTAACCTAACCTTCCGCGTCTATAGTACCCAGAGTGGAACTATGGTCCTCCTTCAAAATGCCTGAGCGTAGCCAAGGTGGCACTGTTCTTAATATATCAATAAGTATGTGGCATTTTTAGCAATGCTTACAGAACTTCCTGCGGTGTGGATCTTAGTTCTGCCATATATCCGACTCAGCCCAGTCTTGGATCTTTCTCGAACTCCATATTACGAATCCTTCTAGTTACAACCTTTCACCATATGTCAATAATTTAAATAAAATCACAGAGTTTGCATTTATTTTTACAAAATATTTCCAATATCTGATTTTCTAAGAAAATTTTGTCAAAATTTTTTATACACTAAAATAAAATATCACAAAACATTTGTAAACATACAAAACAGCGGCAGGGAGTGTTGTTGTTTATTTCGTTTCACAAAAATTGTTCCTTGTAAAGGGCTTTTACATGCCTATACTATTGACCCCGCTGCGGAAAAACCCAATGACACAAAAACTTGATCCTGTTCCTGTGTCTGTACATTGTAACAGACTGAGTGACCCCAACGGGTACATACATACTTATGTATGTATATAGTATTGGGGCAAGTTCGGAGTTGCTTCAATAACAAAGCACACAATCACACACGCGTCTATAGTACCCAGAGTGGAACTATGGTCCTCCTTCAAAATGCCTGAGCGTAGCCAAGGTGGCACTGTTCTTAATATATCAATAAGTATGTGGCATTTTTAGCAATGCTTACAGAACTTCCTGCGGTGTGGATCTTAGTTCTGCCATATATCCGACTCAGCCCAGTCTTGGATCTTTCTCGAACTCCATATTACGAATCCTTCTAGTTACAACCTTTCACCATATGTCAATAATTTAAATAAAATCACAGAGTTTGCATTTATTTTTACAAAATATTTCCAATATCTGATTTTCTAAGAAAATTTTGTCAAAATTTTTTATACACTAAAATAAAATATCACAAAACATTTGTAAACATACAAAACAGCGGCAGGGAGTGTTGTTGTTTATTTCGTTTCACAAAAATTGTTCCTTGTAAAGGGCTTTTACATGCCTATACTATTGACCCCGCTGCGGAAAAACCCAATGACACAAAAACTTGATCCTGTTCCTGTGTCTGTACATTGTAACAGACTGAGTGACCCCAACGGGTACATACATACTTATGTATGTATATAGTATTGGGGCAAGTTCGGAGTTGCTTCAATAACAAAGCACACAATCACACACAAAGTACCGCACACATACAAACACATACAAACACGCACATGTATGTATATTCTCCCTGCAAACATTTTTCCTAATTTTGGAAGGGCGTTTGTTTCCGCAATGAATATAACAATCTTCTGGAAGATTTTTGTGCAATTTTTCTTCCGTATGAGTCGCGAAACACTCTTCTAGGATATAATGGACAATGCATTGCGTGTGCCGAAGTTTTAGCAACTCTTCGCGACGATTTTCTTACAACCCATTACGTTATAATCGTATGAGTCGTGAAACACTCTTCCAGGATATCATTGGACAATGCATTGGGTGTGTGGAAGTTTTTGCAACACGTCGCGACGATTGTTGATTGTTATATAACTCATTGCATTATTATCATTCAGAAGATTTGCCTATCAATCACCTGAGTGCACTTTTCGCAATTGTATTTACTTTAGTATCTGGCGGGTGTAGGACTTGTATTGAATTGTGTTATTCGATGTTTTAGTTTAGTGAACAACTAAAACATTTTTACTCGTTCACACGATTCTTGCGCGATGTTAAGATCTTCCAAGACTCTTCTTACTTGTAAGCAACTTATATTGAAGATTCGAAGAACACTTTTCCAGAGCATTCGTCTTGAGAGCACAACTCCTTACGATGGAGGAGGAGTTATGCTCTCTCTACGACTCTTAAGACGAGCTAGTCGGCGGACACAACCTTCATCGCAGAAGATTTTTTGGCGATCGAAAATGTTTGCAGGGCTGTTTTCACATAAACGTGGGGAATACCGTGCATGTGTTGTTAAACAAAATGTTCAAGGATAAACTCCAACTCGAGTTAATTGAAATACAAATGATTGTAGGTGTGTATGTGTATGTCTGTGAAGTCATGAAAATACTCGTACACTGATATAGTGCTCATCATTGCTTTTTAAGCCTTATATAAACGGATGTGGTTGGGAATTTAGTGCTTTTTACATATTTTAAATTTAAGTCTTTAGTTGGACCATTCCAGTTGAGGCCTGATGATGCAGACCTAAGGTTCAAATGCTGTCTAAATTAGATTTTTTAGGAAATAAAATTTTAATAGCACATTATTCAAATTTTGGTGTCGCAGAAAAAATGTTGGTGTTGCAAATCCCTAATTTGAACTTTAAGCAAAATTTTATCCAAGTATTACAACATTTTTAAAAATTTAAATTTCATGGAAAATTATGCCAAGTTAAGTTTTTGGAAAAAATTTAAGTGAAAAAATTTGTGCCATTGGTCGAGAAGGAATATCATCCTTCTCGATTTAATCCAGTATTGCGCCTGGCCAGACCTCACCAATCTTTTTTAGATGGGATCAACTATACATGTTAATTGAAGGTTGATCCCCTAGTTGGTCTCGGCCCCGATACCAACCGGCATCGTTTAAAACTGGAGGAAACCCTGACAATTCTGCAAAGGCTTCGGATTTTGCAGCTGATAGTCCACTGACTATCCCACTTCAATTGCTCCTGGGTATGCAACACTGTTGTTCTCCCTTATCGACAAGTACCATCAACAAACTGTCCTTGGCGACACTAGCAATGGTTCTTGCTACATTGCTATTGTTCGCCTAAGTTCTTTTGGGGAAGACCCTAGCCTTTTGGCTGACTGCTGTGCCGTTTCCGTCTCTAGATGTTTAGACTTCGGGGTAGACTGTTCAGCAAATTTTCAAGTCCAATTAGGGGAGCCTCTCCTTAACGTTGAGAGTTTTAGGATCATTCGCAACAAGCTTCTCAATAAAACTGGGAGCAACGCGCCTATTATTATTAAAAGCCCTCGGAGAACCTATTGGTTAGCAAGAGAAAAAGGTTTGGTTTTATCCTCAAGTCTTGAAACAGGTGTCTTCTTCAAAAGCCCCTGCATACCAGTCGTTTGTAGGCTAATGAAGCCTGCCACAGCCGCCAGGCTCAATAGAGGGTATATAAGATTCGGCCCAGCCCAGGACTTGTTTATGTATATTTTATACCACCTCTGTGTAATTGGGAACATTAACATCGCAGGAAAGTCTCTCACACAATAAATCGGTTCGAATTTTAGATTTTGATATCTGTGTATATATGGAAGCTTTATATACACTGACAAAAAATTAGCATTACTTCATTCAACGCCTAACAGTACTAAACGCTTTACATCATGTACACAAATCGGTATTGTTTTTATAAAAACCAGTGAGAAAGGGCAAAAATTGGGCGGTGCCGACTGTATAATACCCTACTCCTACCCCATATGTAAAATGTGGGAGTTGTATCCAATTCTGAACCAATTTTGATGGACCTCGGAGGATGTTTTCAGATGCATTATTAAACGATCCCTATCAAATTTCGAGAAAATATGTTCAAATTGTAATAACTGCGTTTGACAAATGGCAACATTATTACAAATTACCCAAAATCTGACGAACATATATATGGGAGCTATATCTTAATCTGAATCGATTTCGACCAAACTCTATAGATATTCTGGTAGTCGTCAAGGAAAGCGTTGTGCAAAATTTTCGCAAGATTGGTCGATAAATGCGCTTACTGTGGCTCTAGAAGTTTAAATCGGGCTATATATTTATATGAGTGCTATAACTAAATCTGAACCGATTTCTATGAAATTCACCAGTAATGTCGAGATTCAAGAGAAAATCCTTTCTGCCAAATCGGTTCGAGAGAACTGGTTAACAAATGATCTTTTTATTGCTTTATTACTGCAATTCGGAAGAACATATTTTTGGGAGCTATATCCAAATCTGAACCGATTTTTCCAATTTCAATAGGGTTCGTCTCTAGGCTGAATAAACATGCCTGTACCAAATTTTAAGACGATCGGATGAACACTCCGACCTGTACTTTGTACACAAATTAACGTGGAGAGAAGGACATAGCTAAATGGAATCAGAAAGTGATTCTGAGTCGATCGGTATACTTATCAATGGGTCTTCCTTCTAAGTGTTATAAAGAAATGCAAATTTTGTCCATGAACATTCCTCTAAGGAACAGGGGCAAACTTCTCACATATCATTTTTATTAATGATTAATTTTTTCAGTGTATACTGGATTTGCAGTTACGCGTTATAGCACTCACATTTGTGTACCAAATTTTAGTAAATTTAATATTTTGGTCGGCTAGTTGGGTAGGTTTTTTGAAATTTTTGATAGGAACATTTGTTCTTCAGTGGAAACACTTCTCGAGAGTCTTGATTTCTTGTAAATTTTCTCGTTAGTCGTAATCATTCTCGTGACTCGTACTTTTTTTCGTATTGTAATTTTCTTGTGAATCCTGACAAGTGTCGTGAACATGATTTCACATACTCAGCAAACGATGTATTTTTACTCAACAACGGACACGCGTGATTGAATTTTTTCTTTCACAAATAACTTGACCAACGCGTGACACGATAACTCAAGTGCACACCTCTAATGTGTACCCTTTTTGGCACATACATATAACAATGTGCAGCACAAAATCGTTTTATATAAAATCAATGAATAGATTGAGTGGGATATAACCAGGGATCCGGAGCGGTGAATTTTTTTTGCTCCGACAAAAAATTTTTTTGCTCCGCTCCCACTCTTTTTTATATTAATTGATTATTTAGTAACACCTCAAAATATTCATCTTAGACCCGATAAAGTATATATATTCTTGATCTTCTCGTCGTTCTGAATCAATCTAGCCATGTCCGTCCGTCCGTCTGTCGAAATCACGATAGCGGTCGGACGCGTACAGCTAGCTGGGCATTATAATTGGTTCAGATTATGATATAGCTCCCATATAAGCCGATCTCCAGATTTGTGCCTTTGAGTCCCTGGAAGCCGCAACTTTTGTCCGATTTGGCTCAAATTTTGCATGCGGTATTTTGTTATGATTTCCAACAACTGTGCCAAGTACGGTCTAAATCGGTTTATAACCTGATATAGCTCCCATATAAACCGATCTCCCGATTTGACTTCTTGAGCCCTTATAAGCCACACTTTTTGTCCTATTTGTATGTAGTGTTTCGTTATGACTTTCAACAACTGTGCCAAGTACGGTCTAAATCAGTCTATAACCTGATATAGCTCCTATATAAACCGGTCTCTCGATTATCCCTGTTCGGTTCGTAGAAGCTTTAATTTTTGATGGTTTGGCAGAATTTTGGTATGTATAATAAATTTATGTATTTCAACTAAATTTATTTTGTATAAATTCTTAGCAGAATTCATGGTGGTGGGTACCCAAGATTCGGCCCGGCCGAACTTAGCACGCTTTTAAGTGTTTATTGTTAAATTTTCTTCTTTTCATTATACACACCATCGTAGGACAATTTTGTCATTACGTTTGAAACATCTACCAATAGTCTACTCCGATAATATTCATACATGATCGTCTCCTATATCGGTCTATATCTTTATAAATCCCCCATATATAGCGATTTTCCGATTTTACTTTCTTTCGATGAGTGTCGTTAGGGATTGTAAATGGGCTAAATCGGTTTATATCTAGATATAGCGCCCATATAAACGATCCCCGATTTGATAACTTGAGTCCCGAGAGGGCGCAATTTTTATCCAAATTTTGGATAACGGTTTCTTTTATGACCTCCAACATTCTTGTCCAGTATAGTATGAATCGGGCCATAACTATATGTAGCTCCCATTTAAACGATTTGGTTAACATTTTACATAATAATTTTCCAACGACCTCCAACTATAGTCTGAATCCTTCTCTAACCTGATATTGCTCCCATACAAACCGATCAAACCATTTTACTTCTTAAGCTAAATACCGGAAGCTATCCTTAACCAAAATTAGAAAAAGAAGTAAATCGACGCAAAGTTTGACCAGTCGAAATATGTTCCGATTTATGTCAAACCCAGCACGGCTATCGAGGGTTTAACGCAGCTCACTGTAACAAAATTCAGCGAAATAGGGTAATAAATGGGCGTTATGTGGGTTCCAGAACGTAAATCGGGAGATCGGTATATATGGCAGCTAGATCCAAATATGATTTGATCATGGGAAATCTGGTATTAAATACAGAATTTATGGGAGAGAGATCCTAAATCGGGAGTTCGATATATATGGCTTCTATATACAAATATGTTCCGATCTGAACCATACTCCACACGGACGAGGAAGAGACTTATACAGCTCACACTGCACACACAAACGAAATCGGGTAATAAATGTGTACGTGGGAGCTATTTTCAAATATAAACCGGCTTGGAACATTTTGGCACTAATGTTTTTACAAAACTATATGTGCCACTTTTCAGCGAAATCGGACAATGTATGCAGCTTCTATGGACGTTAAATCTAAATGGGGGACCTTAGATCTGATGGGATCGGCTGATAGTCCGACTAGCCCATCTTAGAACTTAACCTACCTATGGCCAAAAAAATAATCAGTGCAAAAAATCTTCAGCTCATTTTCTTTATTTTTAAAGACTGTAGCATGATTTCAGCAGACGGACGAACGGACAGATAGACATGCCAAGATCGTCTTAGAATTTTGCGAGGATCAAGAATTTATCTACTTTATAAGGTCGAAAATCAATATTTCGATGTGTCGCAAACGGGAAGTCCTTTAATCGGTAGATCGCTCTATTTGGGGGGCTATACCTAACAAGTAAAAGTGTGCTAAGCTCGGCCGAGCCGAATCTTGGGAACCCACCACCATGGATTCTGCTAAAATATGGGAGCTATATGTGGTTATGGACCGATTTGGAACGTACTTCGCATAGTTGTTAAATTTCATAACAGAACACCATATGCAAAATTTCAGCCAAATCGGACAAAAATTGCGGCTCCCAGGGGCTCAAGAAGTCAAATCGGGAGATTGGTTTATATGGGAGCTATATCAGTTTATAGATGCTATAGCTATATCAGTTTATGGACGTCATGCAAAATTTCAGCCAAATCGGGCAAAAATTGCGGCTTCCAGGGGCTCAAGAAGTCAAATATGGAGATCGGGTTATATGGAATCTATATCTTGGTTCTTGGCCGAATAGGACCGTACTTGGCACAGTTATTGGAACTCATAACAGAACATCACATGCAAAATTTCAACTAACTCGGACAAAAATTGCGGCTCCCAAGGGCTCAAGAAATCAAATCGGGAGATCGGTTTATATGGGAGCTATATCTAAATCTGAACAGATATGGCCCATTTGCAATCCGCAAGGACCTACATCATTATTAAGTATCTGTGCAAGATTTCAAGCGGCTAGCCTTACGGGTTCAACTATTGGGGCTATCGTGATTTCGACAGACGGATGGATGGACGGACATATCTAGATCGACTCAGAACGTCGAGACGATATATGTACTTATGGGGTCTTAAAATTTCGAGGTGCTACAAACGAAATGACTAGATTAGTATATCCCCATCCTTTGGTGGTGGGTATAAAAGTTATGAATACACAATTTATTTTTTATTTTTGGGAGCGGTTTTTAAGATTGGAAACCGCTACGCTCCCGCTCCTATCCAGGCTCTAAACATTTCGATATCGCTCCAGCAAAATTAGGCCTCCTCCGCTCCAAATCCCTGGATATAATCTATTGTAGTTAACCTGTATAAGAACCAAAGAAAATAATTTGTATCAAGTTTCAGTTCCACTCCTTAATTTTTAAAGAGTGAATATTGGAAACTCATCATACACTTTTTTTAGGGGCTGGGTGTTGGTGGAGTGGAAATTTATCTTCAATATAAATTCCAAATTCAAAATATAAACAAAGTTTAAATACTTTGTTTTATTTTAGTGGGTCACGTGCAAATGTATTTGGCAATGCGGGGGAATGATGCTCAGACTCTAAAATACAAAACATACACCACCCACAACTCATCTCCCGGGTTTAAAGCATACGCAACTATAGCGTAACCAACACAACACGAATCATAATATGTAAATTAAACAGTGATGGCTGATTTTGTTCGCTGCTGAAATTAAAAATTACAAAAACTAAAATAAAACCAGTAAGGAAAGGCAAAAGTCGGGCGGGGCCGACTGTATAATACCTTACACCTTCCTTATAAATACAAAGTGTGTGCTATATCCAATTCTGAATCAATTTTGATTGACTTCGGCGGGATGGGTTATCAACTATTCAAACTGTAATAACTACGGTTCACAAATGAAAACATTATTACAAACAAGTAATCTTGAATCTTAAAACCCACTACCATGGATGATGCTAAAATGTATATAAAATAAATTGAAGTGCATAATTTTATTCTACATACCAAACTTCTGCCAAACCAGCAAAAATGAAAGCTCTAAGAACCGAACCGAATCGGGTATACATGGGGCTAAATCATGTTTTTGACCGATTTGGACCGTACTTAACACAGTTGTTGGAAGTCATAACAGAACACTATGTGCAAAATTTCAGCCAAATTGTAATTTGCGACTTCCAAGGGCTCAAGAAGTCAAATGGGGCGATCGTATTATATGGGAGCTATATTAGGTTCTTGACCGAATTAGACCGTACTTGGCACAGGAAGTCATAACATTACACTGCGTGCAAAATTTCAGCCAAATCGGACAACAATTCCGGCTTCCAGGGGCGCAAGAAGTAAAATCGGGAGATCGGTTTATATGGGAGATATATCAGGTTCTTGACCGAATTAGACCATACATGGCACAGTTGTTGGAAGTCATAACATTACACTGCGTGCAAAAGCCAAATCGGACAAAAATTGCGGTTTGCAGGTGCTCGAGAAGTCAAATATGGGGATCGGGTTATGTGGAATCTATATCAGGTTCTTGGCCGAATAGGACCGTACCTTGCACAGTTATTGGAACTCTTAACAGAACACCACATGCAAAATTTCGACCAACTCGGACAAAAATTGCGGCTTCCAGGGGCTGAAGAAGTCAAGTCTGAAGATCGGTTTATATGGGAGCTATATCCAAATCCGAACCTATATGGCTCATTTACAATCCCCAATGATATTAAGTATCTGTGCAAAATTTCAAGCGGCTAGCTTTACGCGTTCGACCGCTATCGTGATTTGGACAGATGGACATGGATAGATGCACTCAGAATGTCGAGACGACCAAGATTATATATATTTTATGGGGTCTTAGATGTATGTTTCGAGGTGTTACAAACGGAATGACTAGGTTTGTATACCCCCATCCAATTGTGGTGGGTATAATTACGTAAAATCTGACGAAAAAAATATATGGGAGCTACATCTAAATCTGAGCCGATTCGAGAAAACTTTTTAGATATTGTAATAGTCGTCGAGGAAAGCGTTGTACACAATTTTACCAAGATTGCTAGATAGCTCCAGAACCGAAAATCGGGCGATGTATATAAATGAGAACTATATATAAATCTGAACCTTTTTCTATGAAATTCAACAGTAGTGTCGATTGCCAAGAGAAAATCCTTCTTGCCAAATTTCGTTAACAATTCTTCTTCTTAAATTTTTAACCGGTCTTTCTTTCACTTCTGAGTTAACCAAAACGTGCCTATGTTTCTATGGGTAAATATCCGGGTATTTACCCATTTATAGCCAAAAGCTGGGTATTTATCTTGGGTTTAAAAACATTTTCCAAACAATTTTTTATGATTTCGTATTCTTTATATATAAACCTGACATTCTGATCTCATAAAATCGGATTTTAGTTATATATAGCTGCTATATAGACCGATCTCCAGACTTAAATTCATGAGGCAATAAATTGATAATTTTCCGATAAAAATCCGATTTGGATGGCATGTGAGTTCTGGTAGACTCCTACCCATTTCTGTGAGGTGTGGTTCAGATCGGACTATATTTGGATATAGCCTATACACCGACAGTATGGAGGCCATAAAAGATCTATTTATTACCCGAATTCGATTAAATTTGGCATAGTGAGTTCTGGTAGATCCCTAACCATTCCCAACAAATGTGGTCCAGATCGGACCATATTTGGATATACGTGCATGTAGACCGATCTCCCGATATAGAGTATTGAGCCCATAAAAGGAGTACTTTTCATCAGATTTGGATGAAATTTGAAACAGTGCGTTTTGGTACCCCTCTAAACCTTTTTGTAAAATATCGTCCAGATTGGTCCATATAGGAAATGTGGGCCAGATTAGACTATTAGGTACTGAGTACATTAAAGTCGAATTTCTCATCTGATTGCAGCAGTAAGATTTGAAGGAACCCTACACATTATTGGCAAATGTGGTGCAGATATGAGCATATTTGAATATAGCCCCAGATTCAGCCGTTAAAAGCAAATAGCAATCAAACTAATGACATATTTTATCCATTAATCAACCGTCAACAACTATATCCACACAGGAAATTTTTTATAAGCTCAAGAATTGCAATTGTGAAATCGACATGGTAATTCTGATTTAAGTTTCATCAAAATCAAAAGAAAAAATGCTCCTTTTATGGGCTCAATACTCCATATCGGGAGATAGGTCTACATGGCATCTATATCCAAATATGGTGCGATCTGGACCACTTTTGACAGTGCCAAATTTCATCGAATTCGAGTAATAAATGGGTATGGGTTCACAGAAATGGGTAGGGTTCTACCAGAACTCGCTGTGCCAAATTTCATTGAAATCGGATGAAAAATTACCAATTTTTTGTCTCAAGACTTTAAGTCTGGAGATCGGTATTTATAGCGGCTATATATTGGGTTGCCCAAAAAGTAATTGTGGATTTTTCATATAGTCGGCGTTGACAAATTTTTTCACAGCTTGTGACTCTGTAATTGTATTCTTTTTTTCTGTCAGTTATCAGCTGTTACTTTTAGCTTGCTTTAGAAGGAAAGTGTAAAAAGAGTATATTTGATTAAAGTTCATTCTAAGCTTTATCAAAAATGCATTTACTTTCTTTTAAAAAATCCGCAATTTTTGGGCAACCCAATATAACTAAAATCCAATTTTATGAGATTAGTAGGTTAGGTTTATATACAAAGAATACGAAATCATTTAAAATTGTTTTGGAAAATTTATAAATACCCAATTACAATAAATACCCAAAATGATATTTACCCAATAAATACCCAAGTGTTGGGTATTTACCCGGTAGAAACACATCTCTAAACATGATCTCTAGCCTATGTTGGTGTTGGCATATATTTCGTACAGCTTATGGTTCCTTCTACTTCAATATGCTCTCTCATGGCAGATTTGTCTATATATTTTGCAAAGAGGTTTCCTTTTGAATATTCCAAACGCCGTCTTATCTGCATATCACTGCACCAGTAGTATCAGTATCTTGTATTTGCTTTTAAACTTCACTTTATCACTTCGCATGATGGATATAAAAATGTTCTATTCATATCATAAAACTAACAATTTCCGAACATAGCCTTCGAATTCATTACCAACAATAAAATTTCCAATACAGTATGTGTTCATACTTTTCCCCATCAGTGTATATTTATTGGGTGTATATAAGGCAAGTAGTATTATTGCATATATTTAAAAGAGAAGAGAATACAAACACTATTGAACACACATGTCTGTATTTAACATATATGCGTATGCATGTATGTATGTGCACACGTTTGTTTGCATATACTAGGTATGTAGTAAATATATATAACGGTATATACTATAAACATCTTTGTACTACTTTCTTTGTTTTGGGGTAATAATTTCAAAGAACGTTGCATACATTTAGGCAAGTATTTAATATATTTTCCTATTGCATATTTATTAGGGCACATGAAATATCACTATGAAAACGTTCTTATTGAATTTTGTTTTTTGAGTTTTTTATTTAAATTTCTTTTTTTCCAAATGAAACCTAAAGAAAACTTTTCACTACACTAACTTTGAAGATTAATTTGTTCCGTATTTGTTGTTTTCTTTCCTTTTTGCAAATTTTTTAACAAATTGCCACAATTAAATTTCCTTTTCTGTGTCGTTCTATTAGTTCTGATGCACCACACTACACAAAACACAGTTCACAATTCCTTTTATGTTATGCTTCCAACGTTCTGAGTGAAAAATCAAAACAAAGTATCCTCGAGTCTCCCCCCTTCAATAGAAAATATCCTTGTTGTTGTTCGTCTGCCTCCTCGAACGCGGTAGGATGGCCGTTTGTCGTTAAGTGATGACGAGGACCAAGACGACGACGACAGCCACGTTCGACAATTATTATGAAGATGGAAGCTCATTATGATGTTGGGTGAGCGTGTACACGAGTATTGGGTCTTATTTTCTTTGTTTTTTTTTTTTTTGTATCCAAAGTATTTTACGATGTTGGACACACGAGGTCGTTTGGCGTATTTGTGAAGGCGCATGCGTTTCCTTAAGTAGTCGTTGTCCTTTTTGCCTATAAATGCTACAAACACATGCACACGTGGTCACATAACGTACCGCAAAGTGCTGCTGTTGACAATGACAGGGCCTTTAGAATCCAATTTAAGCCTTTACTTTTTGAAAAAAATTGTCTGCAATTATAGTAAATGGTTTGCCGTTTTGAAACACCAGGCTTTGTTGGTATAAAAGTTAAAGTGAAATGGTTTGTTTGTATGTCTACTGAGGCTCAAATGCGACTTAACCGTTTTTCGGACACTTTCGCAGAATGAAGAGTTTGGTTCCACGATGAAAATAACGGACGGTAAAATAAGGTGGACAGGAAGAAGGCCTTTCTTCTTCCTTTCCACCATTATACAAAACTCAAAACTTCGGAATAAACTAAAAACTCGAACTTGATATAAAAAAGTCAAGAAACATTGCACCGAATAAAAAACGAACGACACCGAAAGGACATTAAGACCAACGGGAAAATGTTGACATTCGCTAGTGGCAATAACCTGTCGCAACGGACGCAATGGGTAAGATTTCTGCACAACGACGTCAAGGCAATAGTATAGCGATGAGATAGACCTCTTTAAGTTCACATTGGGCTACATAATCTCGGAGCATTCACTGTTTTTAACTTGTGGCCATTTGTTATCCCTTCCCCGTCAGTCCTTAAATTCCGGTCCTACTACTAATTTAAGGCCTTCGAGAAATTCTCTTTACCCTTCCATACCACCGCCTCGTGTTTACTCTTTTTTGTGCTATAGTGTTTGTTTGTAAATATGTAGCATGCATGTTTGGTCTTTAGCGACCACCATACGGAGAGAGAAAGGGAAAAGCAGAGCAGGACTAGGTTGACGAATTTCAAGTTGTGTTATGTTTATTCCATTTTATTAAGTCTTTAGTATATGAAATCGATAGAATATGGATACTGTCTAACGCCCCACCAACCCTCTTTTCACCAGTACCACACCCCCAAAATCATTTCGACGCCACTCGTCTACCTTTTTTTCGCCTTTCATATGCGGTGGTGTCCATGAAGGTATGATGTACAATTATTTGATGTCCTGTCACACAAAACTGTGATGAAGATCAATGCGGCTACAGTGGTTCTTGTTAAGTGGGACAAGATTTTCAAAAGAAATAACAATGAAATTTCATGAAATTATTTGTTGAAATTTGTGTTTTTTTTTTTTAATTTCATCAACCTATGATTTTTACAGAATAAACGTATAACTGAAAATTTATTTACATAGAAACTTTTGTGAAAAGGATTGGCATAAATATCTCTTCAGACAGCCATTTAAAATTCAATTCAATCCGCCCTCTACTGTAGCAGATCTCTCAACAAGATGATTTACTTACTTTACTTTAATTGGCTATGACAGAACATTTATTCCACTAGCCGAACATAGAATAGCGTTCCAAGCGCCTCGATCTTCTGCGCTCATTCTAAAATCTCTGACAACAAGATGCCTAAAAAGTTCAAAATTCGCCTGGTCTGGATCACGGGTTACAGAGATAACCCAAAAAATTGTAGAGCAGACGAATTTGTAAGACTAGGAACTACCTTATGCATTACTGGTATCTGTGGTCATGCCTTTAGCGACATGTAAAGTTATATATAAAGCTTCCATTAGACGATAGGGTTTCTACCGGGCAAATACCCAACGCTTGGGTATTTATAATTTTGCAGATATTTTAGGTATAAAAACATATTCCAATCAACTGTTTGATGATTTCGTATTCTTTGTATATAAACCTGATCTTCTGGTCTCATAAAATCGGATTTTAGTTATATATAGCTGCTATATAGACCGATTTCCAGACTTAAAGTATTGAGGCAATAAATTACTAATTTTTCATCCGATTTCGACGAAATTTGGCACAGTGAGTTCTGGAAAACCCCTATTCATCTCTGTGAAGTGTGGTTCAGATCGGACTATATTTGGATATAGCTGGCCTATAGATCGACAAAAAGGTTTAGAGGGGTACCAGAACTCGCTGTGCCAAATTTCATTGAAATGGGATAAAACAAGGCTCCCTTTACAGGCTCATTACACTACATCGGGTGATAGGTCTATTTGGGGTACCAGAACTCGCTGTGCCAAATTTCATCGAAATAGGATTATAAATGCTCCCTTTATAGGCTCATTACATTACATCGGGAGATAGGTCTATATGGCACCTATATCCAAATATGGTCCGATCTGATCTGATTTTACAGGAATAGATAGGGGTCTATCAGAATACACTGTTCCAAATTTCATCGAATTCGGGTAATAAATGGATGTTTTATGGCCTATATCGGGAGATCGGGCGGTCGGTCTATAGGGCAGTTATATCCAAATAAAGTCCGATCTGAACCACGCATCACAGAAAAAGGTAGTGGTCTACCAGAACTCACTATGCCAAATTTCATCGAAATCAGATGCAAAATGACCAATTTATTGCCTCAAGACTTTCAGTCTGGAGATCGGTCTGTACAGCGGCTATATATAACTAAAATTCGATTTATGAGTTAAGAAGGTCAGGTTTATATACAAAGAATACGAAATCATCAAAATTTTTTTGGAAAATGTTTTTATACCCAAGTTATCTCCAAATTATAAATACCCAGCTTTTGGGTATAAATGGGTAAATACCCAAGTATATACCCAATTTACCGGGTAAATACCTTTTGGGTATTTAGCCATCACCCATCTCTAGACATATTAAAATGTAATTTCAAAAACACCAACTTTGAAAGTTGTACACATCGTGTGATACGGATTTTGGAAAAAATATGAAACTTTTTCTATTAAATCGAGCTTTTATTTCATTGAACATATATGTAAATACATGTCTATAAATACAAGTAAAAGCGTGCTAAGTTCGGCCGGGCCGAATCTTATATAACCTCCACCATAGATCACATTTGTCGAGTTCTTTTCCCGATATCTCTTTTTTGGCAAACAAAGGATAAAAGAAAAGAATTGCTATAATATTGGAGCTATATTAAGTTATGTTCCGATTCGGACCATAATTGAATTTAATGTTGGAGACGATAGTAGAAGTCATTGTGTAAAATTTCAGACAATACGAGTAAGAATTGCGCCCTTTAGGGGCTCAAAAAGTAAAATAGAGAGATCGGTTTATATGGGAGCTGTATCAAGCTATGGACCGATTCGGATCATATTTGACACCAATGTTGAAGGTCATGGGAGACGCCGTTGTACAAAATTTCAGCTAAATAGGATCTGTAGGCTCAAGAAGTCAAGATCCCAGATAGGTTTATATGGCAGCTATATCAGGTTATAGATCGTTTGAACTATATTTGGCACAGTTGTTAGAAATCATGCACGTCATGCGAAATGTCAGCCAAATCGTATAAGAATTGCGTCCTCTAGTGTCTCAAGAAGCCAAGATTCAAGATCGGTTTATATGGCAGCTATATCAGGTTTTAGAACAATTTAAACCATACTAAGCACAGTTGTTGCAAGTCATAACTCAACACGTCGTGCAAAATTTCAGCCAAATCAGATAGGAATTGCGCCCTCTAGACGCTCAAGAAGTCAAGAAATCAAGACCCCAGATTGGTTTATATGACAGCTATTGTATATAAGATCTTGGTCCCTGTTGCCCCTGTTCCTTAATAAAATGTTCATGGTCAAATTTGCAATCAAAACGATCAGAGAAAGATTTCTGACAGGGATTTTTGAGCAAGCAGATCACCACTTGACCGACGAAAATCACACAATACAAGACTCTGATACTAGCCGTGTTGTATATGGTTCCGAAGCGTTATGAGAATTTGCGAAAGCATGCGAGGCAAAACTTCGATTGTATCAGAAAAAGTTGTATCGTAAAATGTATGGCCCGATCTATATTGATGGAAAGTATCAGCGATCTATGAGCCAAAGCTCAGTTGAAAGAGAGAGGCATCTAGAAACAAAGTGTCAAAATTATTGATGGAAATCTATTCAAAGTTCGGTTAATGGATCAAACGATATCGAAAAATTAAGGACCCTTTTTTCATCGGGGAAATTTTATCAAAATCAGTTCCGCGTTTCTTGAGTCTATATGGATAAAACAAACAAATAAACAATACTTTTGTAAGCAGCACGGAATTCCTGACTTAAAATGTTCTTTTTCGGGGTTACTTTTAAGTAACCAATTACTGGGTTAGATGTATGTCCATAGTGGCATAGGGCGGATTAATATCCGAACCCTCTTTTCAACCTAACCTTACAATACTTTGACTTTTATATTTTAGATTTCATTTTATTTTGATATTAATAGAATATGTGGTCAAACTTAGAGTTTTATGAAAAAATACTGGAAGGAAACTGGACGTGTCACATTCGAGATTCTACCGTGAAGGCTCACAGATATTCGGCTGGATGTCGACGGATTGTTGGCTTAAAATGTGGCCTAATACGAAGATAGTCCCCTGTGATTATACTGATACAATACTTACTTACACCTTAGAAGTTTGGTGGACTGCGATGAAGAAAAGTGCAACCTAAGGATAATAAAACAATTTGAGCATGTTGTCTTGGCATGGGCAGGGCGATGAGAAGCGCGCCCACTAGGTCACTGGAGTCTCTTCTAGATAACCGACCTATAGACTTACAGTTTAAGTGTGAGGCAGTCACTGCGGCTATGAGACTTAAGGCCATGGGAAAATGGATAGAGGATAAGAGCAAGTCACACTATCGCTGTGTAATCCAGGCGACTATAGAAAACTTGTAAGACGTTAAGTGCGAGTCACTGCTGCCAGCGACACAGTCTTGGAGTGACAAAACTCTAGTATTATCATCTAGAAGTTGAAGCTACACGGCTAGAGGACAGAATGGGCTTGAAGGTCTACATTGAGAACCTAGGGACTGAGATTTGTTTCCGACTGCCTGATCATAATACTGTACTGTAGGCGAAGGACGTCGAGTGTGAACATCTTTCCGGAGAGTAAACTGACAGTCAGGCCTGTAACAACGAAGGCCGTAAGGTCACGAACAATATTGGAGGGTAAGCAGGAGATTAACGCCGTCTTTGAGGATTTCGTGATCTGCATCGTTTGCGTGTTGAGTCAGGGGGAATAAAAGAGCAGACGATTTGGCCGTGAAGGTCTGAGGACTGCCGTCAAAAAACTTGATTAATCCGAAGCCTTTCGGGAAGAAGCGGTCTGAGCGTGCTAAGAACGTGGGTTAAACGGTCTATAGGCAGGAGAAAATCCTGTGGGGAAATACGGAGAAGGCGAGGCTATTGCTGAAAGGAAGATAAATGAGATCAGAGGCCTAATTCCGAAGGATGGGGTATAATCATTTTGTCATTCCATTACCAACACATCGAAATATTCATTTCCGAGCCAGTAAAGTATATATTTTGGGTTGCCCAAAAAGTAATTGGCGATTTTTCATATAGTCGGCGTTGACAAATTTTTTCACAGCTTGTGATTCTGCAATTGCATTATTTCTTCTGTCAGTTATCAGCTGTTAATTTTAGCTTGTTTTAGAAAAAAGTGTAAAAAAAGGATATTTGATTAAGTTCATTCTAAGTTTTATTAAAAATGCATTTACTTTCTTTTAAAAAATCCGCAATTACTTTTTGGGAAACCCAATATATATTCTTGATCGTAAAAATCTAAGATGATGTAGCCAAGTACGCCCATTTGCCCGTCGCTACAGTGTTTAAAAATAGCGATATTGAGCTGAAACTTTGCACACTTTTTTTTTTGACCATTGGCAGGTTAAGTTCGAAAATGGGCAATATCAGACCATATCTTGATATTGCCCCCATATAGACCGATCTACCGATTTAAGGTCTTAAGCCCACCAAACCACATTTGTAGTCCGATTTTGCTGAATTTTTTTTCCGATATCTTAACAGAACGACTAAATGAATTTACCTCCTTTCCTATGGTGGTGGTTATAAAAATGCAATTTTGCTAAAAATCTGCCAAAATCGAAATGAGCCGTCCGCGCTGCCCACAACTAAGCTTATCGTGATATCAATGAACGCCACACAGATCGGAGCTCAAAGTTCCAGCCTGTGTGGTACTCATAGTTATCCCGTGCCCGGTTGTTATTGATAGGTACATTGCAGCGGGCAAAAACTCGCACATTTGTATTCAAAATTACGACACTAATCGATTGCGGATGCCATCATCATCATCTAAAATAATGCGAAACTCGATCGTTATAAGTCGTTTACAAATTCGGTAATTAGGCCACAGAGTTGAACGGACTTAGGGACCTAGAATGGAGGACAATTAAAGATTTCGTTAGTATCACGTAATTCCTGACTTCGATTTTTTTCTTTTTATACCCACCACCATAGGATGGTTGTATACTAATCTAGTCATTCCGTTTGTAACACCTCGAAATATTCGTCTAAGACCCCCTAAAATCTTGATCGTCTCGACGCTCTGAGTCGATCTAGCCATGTCCGTCCGTCCGTCTTTCGAAAACACGGTAGCGGTCGAACGCGTAGAGCTAGCCGCTTGAAATTTCGCACAGATACTTAATATTGATGTAGGTCGTTGGGGATTGCAAAGGGGCCATATCGGTTCCAATTTAGATATAGCTTCCATATAAACCGATCTCCCGATTTGACTTCTTGAGCCCCTGGAAGTCGCAATTTGTTTCAGATTTGGCTGAAATTTTGCATGTAGTGTTCTGTTATGACTTCCAACAACTCTGTCTAGTACGGTCCAAATTGGTCTATAACGTGATATAGCTTCCTTATAAACCGGTCTCCCGATTTGACTTCTTGAGCCCTTACAAGCCGCAATTTTTGTCCGATTTGATATTTTGCATGTAGTGTTCTATTATGACTTCCAACAACTGTGCCAAGTACGGTTCGAATCGGTCTATAACCTGATATAACTCCCATATAAACCGATCTCCCGATTATTATTTTTTTCCCGATTTGGCTGAAATTGAGCATGTAGTGTTTTGTTATGACTGCCAACAACTAAGCCTAGTACGGTCGTAATTGGTCTATAACCTGATGTAGCTTTCATATAAACCGGGCTTTCGATCATTCAGGTTGGTTCCTAGAAGCTTTAATTTTTGATCGTGATCGTGCGTGACCGTTATTGAATTAAAATTCTTCGTGCGTGAGTGAAATCATGCTCACGACACTAATCACGACTGACGAGACACTAACGAAACAAACAAAAATTAACGAAAAACTAAATTTTTCTCATGCTCTCAAATCATACGGTATTTTAACATGCAAATCTGTCTACAGATGCAAAGAAGGAAGAGAGCAAATAAGTGGTTATGCAGGGCTGATACATTTTATACATCATTATACGTACGTACAAATGCTGTACGATTTGAGACGCATGGGAAAAAAATACTATTCGCTTCATTGAAAAATATTTGTTTAACCGTCACTCCTGAGTCTTGAGTGACTCGTGAGTGTTTCGTGAGTCGCAAGTGACTCGTGAGTGTTTCGTGAGTGGTGAGTGCTTCGTGAGTCGTGATTTTCTGAAGAGTCGTGAGTGCCTCGTAAGTCGTGAGTGCATCGTAAGTCGTGATTGTCTCGTGAGTCGTGCGTGAGTAAATTTTTGTCTCATGATTGTGCCTGAACATGTGCCGCTCACGCGCACATCTTAAATCCGCACCATCTTTTCAACCCAACTGAAGCTAGATTCTATTTTCGTTGAAATTTCAACATTTTGTCATTTCTTTTATTATTTATTTTTTTTATAGAGTAAGGCTTTTTAAGACTTTCTTCTGTCTTGCTGCGCTTAGGAGAGTTGGAGGACTTATTGAGTCCTGTTTCAAAACAAAAGCGTGCTCTACACCGTGCTTAATAGTAGGGCACCTTAATCAATTTGACAAAAGAGCTGATGAAGTTACATGGCGTAACAGAAATCGCGATCCATTAACCATTCAAAGAGTTTTGAATAATAACACACACTTGCTAAACTTTTGTAAGTTCTTAGCTATGCTATTCTTTGAATAGAAAGCATTGAATGAAAGCATGATCTCGAACTGGAAGATGTTCGAAAAATCACGTTTTCCGAAAATATATTTTTATTGAAATATGATTTTTATGATATTTATTCAATATTTGTTGTTGTGGAATAAAACATATTCTTTTTTTGTTTTCGTTTTTTTTTATTCAAAAGGTCACAAGTGATCCTTTCTTAAAATGTTATTATAATAAATTATGTGCTTATAAATGTAAAATATATTATGTAATACAAATTGTGTAGGTGGTCGATACAGCAGAAAAAAATTGCGTTTTTCAAAAGCATTAACCATACAATGTGGTACTTACACAGGAAAAAAATATAACGACAATATATAATTGAAATGTTTTAAGTATTAAAAATTTGAACATACATTTATATAAGTATAACTAAGCTATATAGGAAAAAAATCGCACTTAAATTAAATTTTATGTACCAAGACAATATAACAAAATAACAAATTCAAAAAATAATTGTAAATACATAAACATTTTCAGTGTAGCAATTATAAAGAAAAAATATGCATTACAACGATAAGCCACTTGGTAGTAGAACTATTTAACGCATGTACATATCATTTTAAAACATCTAGACGTACACATGTGTGATAAGGACTTCCGGTTCTTTTTTGGTTTTAGTATTGGGTTTTCTACTTTCTAAGACACAAATTGAATTAACCACAAGGGTCGGACATATACGGGAGAAAAGGATTACATCAACATAGCAGCTGATGATTACGGTCGGCACATAGAATGTTCTTAGATTTTGTTATCATTTACGAATATGGCGTACGAGGGTTCACATTGATCATTTCCGCATTACTGTAAAGAAAAACAAAAAAAAAAGAAAACCATTGGGTTTTTTTTATTGAGTTGGTATCAGTAAAAATGGAGATATGCTGATATGCGGGTTATATGTTAGAAGGAGTTAAATTAGTAGTTGTGATCATGTATGTATTTAACATTCGTATGTAATGATAATGAAAGGAGTTGTATAATTCTTGAAAAAGAAGGCATAGCCTTTAACCGAGTTATAGAATAAATTCTAAGAAATTTGGGACCGCTAATATAATAGAGAGTCTCAAAAAGACGCTAAGATATTATGTGACACGTAGTGAAATAATACGATGTAGAACGTTTCTTTCTTTAACACTCCTAAAAGAGAATGTTGTGGAAGGTTTTGGCTTAATAGGAAAACGTTTTAAAACAGCACTTAAAGATGTCATTAAATATTTACCGCATGATATACGAAATTTAAACTTAAATTTTATTAAAATGTAAATATTATATATACATATAATCTATTTCAAGAATAATAGTTACAGATAATACAATCCATTCGTGTAAAAAGTATTGTTACATTACTTATATTCCAGCCCAATTCCAAAAAAAAGTACTAACAAACAGCACTGAGTCTTCCGTGTATTAAAATCACGATTTATTCGACCCACTCAGAAATGGCCAGCAAATTCTGGTATAGTGTATCATCCACTCCGCTTCTTGTCCTCAATCTCTCGAAGACTCGGCCTATGGTCGAATGTGTACGAGTGACAAAGATTACTGTCATCCGCAAATGAGTAAATCGGATTCGATTCGATGACTCAACAGATAGTTGATGAAAACAAAGAAATCGAACGAAGCCATTACCGACACTAAATGCGACAAGCTTTGATAATAGTTCACCGTGCCAGACCCTATCAAATGCATTGAAGATATCCAGAGCCACAACCTTACTCTCACCAAACTAGTGGATTGAGCGACTCCAACGTTCCGACAGAAGTGCCATGATGTACAGTACAAATGCAACGCTAAGAGGGAGAAGAAGAGCTAGACCCATTGATAAGTATACCGATCGACTCAGAATCACTTTCTGAATTGATTTAGCCATGTCCGCCCGTCCGTCTGTGAGTCTATGTATTCTTGTAATCAAAGTGCAGGTGGTATTTGTTGTCCAATCATCGCGAAATTTTGCACATATCACTTTTTTGGCCCAAGGACAGACGCTATAGATTTTGGTAAAAATCGCTTCAGATTGAGATATAGCTCCCATATATATGTATCGCCCAATTTGCACTTAAATGGCCGTAGGCAACAATTTTCAACCGATCTGCACAAAATTTGGCATGGACTGTTACTGATTTACATATGTGCAAGATTTCAACAAAATTTGTTAAGAGACGTGCAGGAGACAGAATTAAATCCAGGAATTTTATAACGGTATCAAAAATCAGACCGATAGCTTTGGTAAAGGCACATCCTCCCGCAGAGACAAAAAAGGTTATCTGGTAATACATACATACAGTGCGCTTGGGATAAAGAAAGAACCTTTTTCGTAATAGTGACGGCGACGAGAATAACGCAGAACCAATTCCTGATGATGATATAAAAACAACTTCGTGTGGCTTCATTCGGCTGCCTCTTTTTCAATGCTATGTCATTTACGATTGATTGATACTCATACAAACACAGTTTGGTATTTTCAACAGTGTTAGTGTGCCCATCACTGGTATAGAATGTATACCGCCTAGTTCGAATAAGGTCCAAGTATCAGTTAACCGGTGAGAAAACAACAAGGCAGCTGGAGCCGTTGTGTTGCCGGTAGAACTATTTTAGACCGCACATGCGATAAGGCGTATGCATCAGCTCGAAGAACGCATACACGATGATTGCAACCTCGGCATTCTACACAGGGCTGCCAGACGTAGCATAATTTTGTCGATTTTTTGCCTTTTGACGCTTAATTAAAAGCTTACATAATTATTAAGGCCATCGTGAAAAATTCAGTAGTAGTATATTTTTACTCATTGTTTGTTTGTCAGTACTATATAAACTCTTTATATTAATAGAATAAGTTCTGTAAATAAATTGATATTTCAATAAAAATTCATTTATATTGCACCCTTAAGCCAAAATTTATAAAATTTTGTTCTTAAAAAAATATTTATTAAAGATTTCATTGAAATTTTGTGTTTAAGAAAAATGTCAGTTAAATTATGCCTTTGAAGAATATTAAACTAAGATTTTGTCTCTAGAGAAGATTTAATTGATATTTCGTGTAAAAAAAAGAATTGTAATCTTGAATATTATAAAGGTTGATTTTTTTAGAGCTATAGAAAAGTTTTTCACAAAAAAAAACATAAAATTCAGAAGAATCTGAAAAATGCATAAAATCTTTATTTGAATCGATAGTACGGTCCATACGATTTAATGTCTGAAGATTATTGCATGCAAATGTTGACCGTGACTACGCCTCTGGATAGGCATGAGCTTTAATCGATATCGCCTCTCAATAAGTCCATTGTTACTCGTGCCGTGTAGCAAGTGGCACCGTCTTATTAAAAACACATGCCATGCAAGTCAAGCTCTTGCATTTTGGATAAAAAAAAGTTTGATATATTCTAACGATAGCGCTCGCAGTTACGTTACGATTCGCATCATCTTTGAAGAAGTACGGTCCAATGATGCCACCAGCCCATAAACTGCACCAAACTGTGACTTTCTAGATGCATTGGTAGCTCTTTCAATGCCTCTGGATGATCTTCACTCCAAAATCGACAATTCTGCTTATTTACGTACCCATTTAACTAAAAATGAGCTTCGAAATGAAATGAAGAATGAGCGCTATGAACTTTCCTAACAGAGCACGCATTTTGATAATAAAATTCAATAATTTGCAAGCGTTATTCGTTTGTAAAACGATTCATGGTTAAGTTATAGACCAAACTGAAGATGTTTGACAGTGAAACTAAAACACGAAACGTGCCTGAGCTGTTTAAACCAGTGTTTCTAAAAAGATAACAGCTAAAAAATCACCCTATATATTGATATATTTATGAAAGTTATATTTATATATATAAAAGAATAGTGTTACTGATTGATATTCGGCCAGACGAATTGGCTGAACCTACATACTTCAAATTTTGAATAAAGGTCACTCTAGGTACGAAGATGCGATATAAGGCTGGATTTTTTTAAATTCTAACTAAAACATTTTAAAATTACTTAGGTTAAGACTCATTTGTTTGTGCTAATGCAAAACCATATTACAACAGTAATTAGATAAAAATACGAGAGAAAACCTTACGGTTCAAGATACTGAGTATACTAATAGAAATCATTATAACTGTGGACCAGGGCTGCCAGATTTGCCAATTTTAAGCTTCAAAAATAGCAAAGTGCCAATTTTACTCTAAAAATGCAAATTTTTTAAAAATTTGATAACAGTAGTTTGTTTTTTTAATTTTAAACCCACAACCGGAGGTATTTTTTTTTATTTTGTTATTCCGCTTTATATAAATCGAAACTTCTTTTCCGACCCAAAAAGTTATACAATTCTTAATCTTAATATAATTCTTAAACACCCTTGAAATTACCTTTCGTATCTAGTAGAAATCAATCTACAGTTGTGAAAATAAATGTATTGAGCTGAAACTTGGTACAAGTAATTGTTTTTCTCATTGGCAGATTAAGTTCGAAGATATGCCGTATCTTTATATAGTCTTCATATCAACCGATCTTGAGATTTAAATTCACAAAAGGCCTATCAGATTCGGCTAAAATTGATACAGAGTTATATGGGACAATTTTTATATAATTACCAAAAATACAGGTCTCCTGATGAAATTTTTTTTGATCTTTTTAAGTCTATTTTTACCCTATATATACTTTATATACTCTAAATCGGAAGTAATTTGAACATAGCTGTCATGAAGATCTATTGTTTAGACTTATTGAGTTCATTTGACAGGTATTTTTGCCTTAGTTACACCCCCGCTAAATTCAGTCTCAATTGGACCATATCTCGATATATCATTTAGAAATATCTCCTGCTCTTGCAAGAAAAAAATGGTTCATTTGGCTGTATTGGGCCCCCCTTTATGCATGGTAAATATGGTCATACTTGGAGGACACATAGGTGTATTTTTTATCCGGCTTAAAATATATTCATTATGGTGGATTCATACCTAACTTATTTTTTTATTAAAAACAAATGTTTTTATTGTTAAAATATATGTTCCGATTATTTCCCGATTATTTAAGAAGAAGTGCGGAAAAGTGATAATTTTTTACCAAATTTATCTGGAAGCCCCGCTGTAGATGCCCCCACAAATTGAGTGGCTTAATATGAGAGTATGAGTGATAGCAGTTGAATGCGTGAAAGATAGCGATTACTGTTTCAGTGCGGTGGGGTATTGGAGGGTGATGTGTTAGGTTTGAACGGAGGGCAGCCAATTACATATGCTTCTTTTTTAGACTATGTGTTTTGTATTATTAGATCTGTTCGTGTACTTTCCCAGTTCAAATTTCCCAGTAAAAATTTGCAGGAGAGTAAGGAGTCACGCGTGAGTCACGTGATTCGTGAGTCAGATCTAAATTAAATCACCTAATCAAGCGTGAGCGTGATTGAATTAGAATTCTTTGTGTGTAAGCGTGAATCACGACCCACAACGCTAGTCAAGGCTCGCGAGATATCACCACGCGAGATATCACCACTCTGTTTTCGGAAAAGTAGCTAAAATTTGGAATTGTTTCACAAGCGAAATTTTACAGCCATTACACGTTTTTGTTTCCATACCAAAACACTTTTTTAACTGCACTTATTGTTTTCTATTATTATTTATTTTATTTCTTTCACAAATAAATAAAAAGACCTAACCATTTAAACCAATAAAACAAAGAAAAATTATGCCGTTAATTGTAGCCATAAAGGCCAAAACAGAATGAGCTTTTTTGAGCGTAGCAAAAATTAAACCATTTTTAACTTTGACGCCTAAAAATTCTTCCCCACGTATGGCAACACAGACTGACGCACAGTGGGATGGAAAAAAATAAGTCTGCCATTTTGGAACGGATAGAGATATCTTCATGAAAATTTACATGGTTATAGCTGAGGTGTTGTCCAGTTTAAATGCCCAGGGCCCTAGAAGTCCCAGGAGCCTTCAAAGTTGGCCACCTCGGCTCTACAAAATTTTGTTGTTGTTTTGTGAAAAATAAAATTCAAATTGAAAATATCATAAAACCAAAACTACTTAAGATATCGTTCTAATTTTTCACAAATTTGTAGATGAATATCTTTAAAAAAAATGAGTACAAATTTTGTTCACATTACTTAATGAAAACACCCAAAATCCCCACACTGGGGAAAGATGTTTGCAAAATTGGCATTTTTAGCAAAATGTCCATAGAGACCTCAATCCTTGGATGGCGCAAAAACTTTTTTGCATACAATTAGTTAAGGCAATGAAAATATGTTCTAAAGTTGGTTGTCTCAGCTTTGCGTTTTGCGAACTCGAAGGGTTTTCAACGCAACGCTCAAAAGCAAAGCTCAACGCGGCCATTCCGTTTTGGCCTTAATGGTTTCAAGGGTTGCTAATATAATTTTTTATGTCATTTTCCTCACTATACGCAGAGTACAACTTTTTCGCTTATTTCTCTTCTAGTTTTCGCCGACGTTTCCAAGGTATTTTGAAGGAGACTTCGAAATCTATATCAAAATATGGGAAGAGGGGGAGCCGTCCCGCCCAAAAACCACACCCGTCATTTCAACCGACTGCGGCAATGTGGGACTCGAATGCTAGGTATGTCAGTTTAGAATACGAATTCAAAATTAAGTTAAACAACCCCCCAAATGGACATGGAGACCAATCGGTACAATACGAGACTCAAATTAAAGGGGGGGACATTAAATATTCCTCAAAAGAGTTTGTGGGCCGTGCGAGACAATATGGGACTCATATAAAAGATCATTGGTAGTGAAATACGAATCTGATATTAATTTTAGACAGCAAGTGTCTGGTGAAAAAATTAATGAATAAAATGAAGGTCAACAAGGACAATATAGAACTTAAATGTGATATCTTTGAAAGTAGAGTACGAATATTAGGAAACAAGAGTGAGATCCTCCTAATATACCCCAAACTCTCATGCATACGACCGGAACAATGTGGGACCAAAATAAAACGACAAGTATCTGGAACCGCAACAAAACCCCGGCACGGGATAGCTGTGACCATCACACAGGCACATTGAGGTCCAATTTGTGTGGTGTCCAGTGCTGTCAGGAGAAGCTTAACAGCGAGCTACCGGGCGCGTCCACACGTTGCGTATAGTAGAACGCTCCATACGGAGTAGCTGCAACGGCAGTCGCGGAGAAACAGCGGTATCGAGCGGAGAGTCTCAGTGAGAGGCAACAGCGACTCTTGCACAAATACTGAGTGCCTATGATGCTCGATATGACAAGGCGAATTATTGGCGCCTTTATATAACCAATGGTCACCCTGTTCTCGCGGCGATTGGTCTTTTGGACCGTAACGAGCTTGACAAGGATCGCCACCTTCACATGAAAATGTGGCTATAGTAACGGACGGAGGGTGTAGCGAAGCACATCGGGTCAGCTGATTAACTTTATAAAGGGTGATTTTTTTGAGGTTAGGATTTTCATGCATTAGTATTTGACAGATCACGTGGGATTTCAGACATGGTGTCAAAGAGAAAGATGCTCAGTATGCTTTGACATTTCATCATGAATAGACTTACTAACGAGCAACGCTTGCAAATCATTGAATTTTATTACCAAAATCAGTGTTCGGTTCGAAATGTGTTCAAATTTTGACAAATTTTGTTCAGCGATGAGGCTCATTTCTGGTTGAATGGCTACGTAAATAAGCAAAATTGCCGCATTTGGAGTGAAGAGCAACCAGAAGCCGTTCAAGAACTGCCCATGCATCCCGAAAAATGCACTGTTTGGTGTGGTTTGTACGCTGGTGGATTCATTGGACCGTATTTTTTCAAAGATGCTGTTGGACGCAACGTTACGGTGAATTAACACATTTCGAACCGAACACTGATTTTGGTAATAAAATTCAATGATTTGCAAGCGTTGCTCGTTAGTAAGTCTATTCATGATGAAATGTCAAAGCATACTGAGCATCTTTCTCTTTGACACCATGTCTGAAATCCCACGTGATCTGTCAAATACTAATGCATGAAAATCCTAACCTCAAAAAAATCACCCTTTAATTATATTGAACCTTTTATTGAACTCTTTACTAGAATTTTCATTATTTTTTAATTAAGGTAAATGCCTACTTAGGTTTTTCTTCAGTGTAATACGTATTTTAGGCCAATAAGGCGTAATATTACTGAAATTGAAATAAAGAATGCCCTTTGGTTGGCTCAAGAAACCGAATCGGGTGTTTAGTTTACTTATGTGTCATATCAGACTAAATAAAAATACATTTAAATCTTCGCTTTTGATTTTGTACCTTTTCTCTGAAAACATACCAAAAATCATACCCTTTCACATTATAGAATTTCGTATGGGAATAGCAGCGTACCATAAACAATTCAGTGACTATTTGTACCAACAGGTTTATTTTAACAACTTCATTCATGAGAAATTTTCGAGCTGTGCTAGAAAGCACATCGTCACCTTAAACACAAGACAATTTAATACAAAATTTATTTTTAATTATAGTTTTAAGAGAACTTTTGATTGTAGAATGAATAAATTGCCGCTAAAAAAGATTTCGAATTAGGTTTGAAATATTTGACAGATAATTTCATAGTTTAAGTTTGACAACCATGACAAAATATTGCACTATGGGTTTTACACTGAATCACACTGGAATTTTTAAAAGTTATAAACCAAAACATAAAAGGTCACAACCATAATATCCTCACGGCTACATTAAAGATAAATTTTTACAAGAGATTACCTTGCAACCTAAATTTAAGATGCATATATTGCATTGACCAAGCATTATAATTTCTATGTTTTACATAAACAGTTTTAACTTTCAGCTTATAGAAACAAGCTCTCATTTCTCATAACATTATCATGGCTATGAGAACACAATAAAGCGAATTTGAGTAATTGAAGCATTTCATTGTCCTGCATCTGTATATGATCTTTATATATTAAAATGTATCGTTTCTCTTAAAACTGTTTTTTTGTGTATTACTCTGTCTTGCATTTAAGATGACAATACATAAATACATAGCGACTTGTTAGTACGTTTTGACTGTAGGAACATATGGTATATAGTGTACATGAATGAAAATGCACAAACCAAGAAATCATTAAAGTACGAACCCGGACAAATATACATATATGTATATATTTTTTAAGGTTGCTTGAGTGATTTTTCACTCCACGTTATGATACTCAAAGAATACAAAGTTATACTTCATTGAAAGATTGAATGCCTTGAATATTACCCGTCAATTGACCACCTTATTTGTGTGTGTATCGTAAAAATTTGTTAAACAATATTTATGGCAATATGTCAAACCTTTTGCTACATTTGATATGTATAATTAATAATGCAATGCCCAAAATAAGGCAAATGCATCCAACAACAATGTAAGCAATTCCCAAAAATGGATTTTTCCCTCCTAATAATGATGTGGTTGATAGTATCATTTTCTTGGAACCATCAAATGCGGAAACTGGATATTCTGCAAAAAAAAAAACAATGAAATCAAAAATAGAATAAGTAATCATTAATAATACATACGGTAATCAATGAGTAATTTGTATTGTCCGCTCTTTAGGCCATTTTCAAAGTTTGGTTTACTATGATCAATGCGTCGATATAATTTACGGAAACTGGGCAATGCCGCTGTACGCATCCAAACAATTAAATCTTCATTCTGAAAAGATAAATACAGAATATAAACAAATGAAATATTTTTTTTTGTAATAGCAAAAGAACAGGAAGACATTCTTTAATTCATATTCAACTATTTAAGTATTCCCCGCTTAGGAATTTCCTCCTGGAATTTTTGTAAATATTCTTACGATAACACATAATCTTTTCTTTTTTATGTTTATAGTTTTTTATGCTACAATATATTACTGATAATGCTGAGGGGAATATTAAATTTTTCATTTTTTAATCCTGGCGTTTAAGTTAAATTTTGTGTTTTGTTGTACTCAAAGACCCATAGATAGCAAAAAAATTTTTTTAATTTATTTTGATATGCTAAAATACTATTTTAAAAAGGAGAAGGAGATTTGTCTCTGTCAACTACAGTGAAAATGAATGAAGAAGCTCCTGCCAAGGAGGAGAACATTGTGGTACACGCAAAATTGAAAGACCAAAATAACGTTGGATAGTTCGAGTGGAGAAAGGCATTTCGAAATTAGGTGTTACAAATTGGAGAATAAGCATTAGATAGAAGCGTTTGAAAATTTATTCAACAATCTAGTCGGCTAGTGAAACATACATATGTTCTGTCTAAGCCAATTAAAGTTGAAAGTAACATGAAACTTAATCTTAAAAGAAAGTTGTCAAAGAACAACAAGTCTCAAAATAGAGGATAATACATTTAAGAAAATTAAATCGAGAAATTGTGTTCTGATTTTAATTTTAGACTAGAACACTCTTTGTATTGCTTTGCTGCCAAATTAAGAATAGCATTTTCAGTTTTATTTTAAGTTTATATTTTCTAACATACCTGAAAACCATTGTTATCCGGATTATTAGGGTCCAGCTCCCATAATTCTTTACTCCAGAATTTGGGTTTGGCATATTTGTCTTTCAGTACAGCTTCCAGGCTGCCCTGTGGATTGCGGAATTTAACCTGCTTATCTGACGGCCATGCAATACCAGTATTTAGCAAAGGAACAGGTGTGCTATTATAGTCCAACGTTAAAGTGTCTGTAAAAATATTATAAAACAATTAATTTTTATTTGAATTAGTTTTGCAGAATTTAGCATTACCATTGAATAATGAATTTGCTATAGCACCACATGGTGCAATTGGCATTTGTGCACCCGTTGCTGTATCTTCATAGGCAAATGGTACACAATCTGTGGAGGGTGTTGGTGATAACCGGCCAAGTAATTGATCATCATCTCGCGATTTTACATAGCGTCTATGATTTTGGTAATAATTACTTAGTCCATAGTACATAAAGACATTGCCCTGAAAAGTAAAAAATAAATAAATAAAATTAGATTAACATGAACTCATTAAAAATTTCCTTTAAGAAAAATATGAAACCTGTCCCACAACAAAATAGATTTTGATGCAAAAACACAAAATCCCAACTTCTGCGATAAGTAGAATTCCAAAGCCATAAATATATTTGTTTTAATAAAGAAAGCATCAAATGCCACAAGACAATAACACGGTTGCCAGAAATCTCACTCTCAAGAATTTTGAGAACATTTTTTGTTTGAATGCCTGTACCTGTTCCGGTTTTCGAAAACACAAAACGAAGGACTTAGTTTGCCTTAATTCTCCCAAACGATGTCATATACAATTTAAAATGCATACTTCAATCAAATTTCTATGCAGCAAGAGAATTCTCAAGTGATTTCAAACTTTTAAACTTTAGGTTGGGAAAGTTAGGCCAATCCAAACTTTACTGGGATAGCTCTTTCTTAACTCGAGCCAGAATTTTTCTAAGACTGACCCTATTCTATGGTATTTTTCTACCCATTCAGTTAATAGGTACAAATTGTGCTTGTTTTATATTTTTACGAGAACTCTACAGCAAAACCAATGGTTATTTAAAATGTACTTCAATTGTTTCTCCCCCAAAATGTTGATAAGTTTATCTCTCTATAAAAAGAACGAATAGGAAAATATGCGAATATTTTGGCAACATAAAGTCATTAGCTTCAATTTTAACTTATCAACATTACGAGGCTTTCTTCTTGTATGCCCTATAAACGATTTAAGAGATAAAGTCCTAATCGTTTTGAAGTTCAAAATTATAGTTAGAAAAAGTTATAAATATTGGTACCTACTATAATAATTTTATAGTATGGATTATCTCTACTTACCACAAAATCTTTTTCCAAAGTAAATGGTATTTCGCATCTGCATGAAGAACTTACGTTCTGAACAATATATTGGGAACATGTCAAATTGCTTTCGCCTGTTTTTAGACAATTCGTGTAATCAATGACATATTCACTAACTTCATCCGAGAAATAGAGCAGAGCTACGCCAACAGGTATAAAGAGTATACCAATAATAAAGAATGTTGGCAGAACCGTTCCAGCTGTCAAGACAGGCTGCCATGCTGGTAAACGCTGCTGCTTAAATGCAGAATCTACGAAAAAGGTATTATAAGTAACAAATCAGGAAAAAATCAATAGTCACGTCACCGTCGCTAATGGTCAGTTAAAGTTATCAATAATAAATATTTGTTCACAACCAACCAACCCCTTGAGTTTGTTATCTTGTACGCGTATATTGCCCTTGCGTTTACATTGTTAGTCATTTATTGCGTAGATTGTTGTACCTCCAAAAATCAAAAATTATTCACCCAACTCTTTGTTGTCTTCCCGTCATACAAAAAAAAATTAACAATTGTCTACATACCCGAGGGCCGTTTGGACTTCTGTTGCAGTCCCTGAGTTTCTACTGGCTGTGAAGCCATAATTTAAGCAATTTTCGTAGAAAAACTGTTTTTAATACTATATTTAATCACAATTTATTATTAATCAAGAAACACAATACCATCTACTGACTATAGTCGAAAATAAGCTGATTATGACAAAATTGACAGTTGGTGGTGGCACTTGTAGCTGCAGTTATGTTATCGAGTTATCGATATTTTTTAAGAGCTGCCGAGCATAGAAATAGTTGAGGTGTTTTTTTTACGGGTGTATTATTTAAACGGATTTGCTCGCATAGTTTGTATGGAGAAAAATTCCACCCTGATTAGCTAAGCTGCTAATCTTATCACCACTTACTATCGCTTTTCATTGAAACAATGGTGTCATCATTCAATCGGAATGACAAGACTAAAAGAGAACCATGGCGAAACAATAAAAGATGGTCTCATTTGTACAACACAAACCGCCATCTTGTCATCAAGCTGATCTACGTTTTGAATACACACGCAAAGAAATTTGTGTGGGTGTATGTATACGTGTGCGTACATGAGCAGAGAATATACGAGAAAGAAGATAGCAACAAAGAGATTGCAAACAAAAATCTGACATCTTAATACCGTCAAACCTGGCCGGCTGTTAACAGCTGTTCGCGTGAGACCACCTTTTTAAATCCGCCTTGGAACGCAACAATGATTAAACGTTCTGGAATGGCAAAATTGCTTAAGATTTTAATAAAATCACATTTATGATCCCGACAAACATTTATTTAAAACTAAAATAACTTATTTTATTTTTTCTGTTGATAATTCATTATTTTGAATGTGTGTTAGTGTTGCCAACGTTAAAATACAAAACACTTATCCATATAATTTTATGCACAAACATGGCATGACTCCAGGAAACCGTGTCCCCAACACCAAAAAACATCCGGGAGGTTGTGCTCCTATTTGCCAGTACCGGCATCAAATGGAATGTATTGAAGATTATATTGCGAGTATGCAATTAAAAGTTCGAAAATAAGGCTCCGGAAGGTGAACATTTCAGTATAGTTAGGATTGGGTAGTCGACATTACTTTTACTTTAATTGTTTTTGACAGAGCACTTGTCCCACTACCCGAACTCAGATAAATTTCCAAGCGCCTTGCTCTCCTGTGCTCTTTCTCTAATTTCTAATCCCTAAAAAATTCCAATATTTAAATTCTTACCTCACTAGTTAAGGATTAAAAATGCCATCAAGTGAAAATACAATTTGATCTCATATTAACAATGTTAACGACGAAAAAAAGATCGCGTATATGACTTTGTTTCCTAAAATAAGAAGTAATGAATGGTGTTTCTCTATAACAGTTGATGAATGGATTGACATTTCTAACACTTAGTGCGTCAATGTTCTCGGAGCATACTACGAAGGAGTTTTGAAAACATTTTATTTGGATTTCGAGGAAATAAAAAAATTGGAGAAAATAAATCTACGATAAAAAGAATATGTATCGTAGAAAAAAAGTTAAAAGTCTTTGATCTTATTCTTGAAAACGATATCGTTGCGTACAGACATGATGGTGCCTAAGTCATGAAACAGTGTGGGAAACATTGCATCAATTTCGCAACTATATTTCCGAAACGGTTAAAAAAAACTAAAGAAACCCGTCATGATTTTTAAAAAATCTTCCGAAAAGCAAAATAAACACTCGGAATTTGTTGTGAAGAACGTCGGCAAAGAAATGCATTTAATTAGTGATGTGAAACATAGATGGAGTTCTTTATTATGATAGATAGATTTTAACAATACATCAATCGGTTGTTGTTCGAGCTACATTTGCATGTGGAGATGGAGATCCTTGTCATGCTCTTATAAGAGACCAGGCTATACGACCGATCGCAGCGGGGAACAATGTGGCCATTAGTTATTTAAAGGCACCAAAAACTTGCCTTGTCATATCGACAAGGCCTTGGTCTCGGACTAAGACTCTCACTCGATATCGTTGATTGTCCGCGACTGCAGTTGCAGCTAATCCGTATGGAGAATTCGTAGACGTTTCTCCTCTCTCTTTTTCTTCAGTTATTGCTCTTTATGTTGCATTCTGGAATACAGTACAATTTTGGGGCATTTTCCATAGAGTGGACAATGGTTAGCCATTGTGCCGTTATATCACCGGAACAAGGAGTGATTTCATCAAGCAGTTGGGTCAGTCTATAATCGCTGCCTGTTGTAGCATTTGCAGCTTTTAAAATTTTATTATGTTGAAATCTGGTGTTGTTAACCATCATGTCTCTGGTCGCGGCGAAGTCTACTAGCCTCAATCCATTGTCGGATAGAGGCTTTAGACTTCGATCATCGGACCATGATATACTCCCTTCCTATCTTGGCATTAAAGACTCCTAGAACGATTTTAATGTCATGTTCGCGGTAGCGTTCATATGTTCTCTCTAGTCTCTTATAAAAAAATATCCTTCCTTGTCTCTTGTTGGGGCATGGGCAAAGATAAGACTGATATTAAAGAATTTGGCATTTGTGCGGGTTGTGGCTAGCCGCTCATCCGCAGAAATAAATTGGATACAAGGTGTTTCAGCCTAAACGACTAACCGCAAATCTATGGACAAATTCATGCATTGTACCATAACAGCTATAGCAGTTATGTCTGACTTGTACTTTTCCAATACATCCGTCAGTGGGTATACCGCTTCCTCTTTGTAAATATTCCGGACATTCTTGACATATTCCGGCACAGATACGCAGATCGTGGTCTTTAATCCGTTTGCAGGGTTCGTCAACGTCAGGTGAGTCAGTTTTTACTTTTCTTTATCAGTGAAGATTACAACGCGATTATAGTTGCGTTGCCAGGTGATAAAACAATGAAATAAAAATTAGTAAATTTTTTTTAATTTTTCTCAGTTTCAATCAATATGAGTGTTTTGTGCCTACAGCTACTAGGTAAATTGTAAAAACATGCAAAATTTGGCCGATGGTAACTCAACTGAAATTGGGTTCCAGTCCGTTATCGACTCATAACCTTTCCGGGCACAGGTTAATTGTCCAGTGGTCCAATATCCGGCCCCCGATTCCAGCCAGCCTCTGGAGACAGATGCTTGTTATTTGAAGACGTTAATAACTCGCCTTGTCATTTCCATCATCTTAGACACTCAGTATATAAGTAAAAGTAAGTGCCATGCGACCCCTCACTGAGACTCTGCTCTCGAAACCTCTGATTGCCCCTGGCTGCATAAATGCAAAGCTTTACACTATTCGCAGCATGAAAACACGGCCGGTAAGTTTCAGCCAAGCTTTTCGTGAATACCATATATATGGGATCTCAAAGTTCCAGCCTGTGTAGTACTTAAGGAGATCTCGTACCGGCCCGGATCGGCACCACACAGGCTGGACATTTTAGCTCAGGTCTGTGTGATGTCATCGTTGTCACGAAGATCTTAGATGCGAACTACCAGGCGCGTCTACAGGTGGGAATGGTGAAATGTTCCATACGGAGCCAGGCGGCAACATTGTAAGGCCGGGCGGCACCAGCTCTTCATAAATACTGAGTGCCTATGTTGCTTCATATGCCAAGGCGAGTTATTGTCGCCTTTAAATAACCAATGACCATCATGTTCACGCGGCGATCTGTTCTTTATACCGGAACGAAACTATAAGAGTTTGACGAGGATCGCCCCCTGCCCATGCAAATGTGACTACGACAACAACAATCGTGTCGATTCTGATTCATAATAAATATTAAATATCTTACTGGCTATTCCTAACTTTACAACTTTAATTTTAATCAAACTAAAGTTTAACTTTAACGGTGAATCTCTTTCCACATAAAACCATATGCTATTAATGTTCTAGGATGCATTTTATTAAGTAGTTGGCACCTACAGATTTTAATGCCTCACCAGATTTCAAGAATAGAAAGTGAAAGAGTCAAGACTTTGTACGCCCCTTCATCAACTAAATATTGGGTTGAAAACTTTGCTTAGTAGTAAGCAGTCCATTGTTTTCTTTTTTTCCCACCTAAATACTATGGTCTTAAAAGATGTTTTCAACTTTATAATAAATCTATAGAAAACAATTTTTCAGTTTTGTACTTATTTCTATTTAATTTTTAACATGTATTAAGACTATGTATCTTTAGTCGTACATTCAAAGCAGTGGTTGTTAAATCATACAAAAGAAAGGAAAAGCGAGCAAAACGTATTATCATCACCAAGTCACATAAACAATGTCTAAATACTAGTATCACTCATTTTGTAGAACATTCTGTTCCAAGGTGAAGTTGTATTCCTCCAGTCCATCGACAGACATTTGTCTTGTTAGGAAAGCCAAAATACCATCAACCTGTGTTTGTGTACTGTCGAACGTGGTTTTTGTGCATAATTGTGGCGCTAGAACAAATGGCACATCTTGAACATAAGGTACAGGATGTGAAGTAGTCGTTGTACTTCCATTTTGGGGCGGTACACCATGATGACCTCCTGGTGGTGGCCCGTATGGATATCTGGGATATGGTGCTCCATATGGTCCTGCTGGCATTGGTGGATACATTGGCCTTTGAGGTTGGCCAGGCCCATCGGGCTGGCGGTCACCTTTTTTCTCTACAAATATGAAGTCATCTCCTTGCGGATCTGTAGTCGTTGATGTTGAAGGACCTTGAATAATGACCGGAGAATCAGAGTTTTGAGACTTTTTTGTAAAAAATGAGAACATTTTGTCCGGAATCTATCTGTGTGCTCTGCCCAGGAGAGGTAGCGTAGTATTTTTTTATAAATCTATTAATTAAATCTGATGCGTAATCGCGCAGTTCAACAATAGAAGAAAACAAAACAAATGGTATGAATAAATCCTATGTATGGTTCACACGCAAAGATACATGTTCTTCATTATGATGTTTAAAGACTGGCACTATGGTCATTCACAGTTGAAGAACATTTTTTTTCACAATTACTTTTTTAAACACTACAAAAATTTAACAGCAGTATTCACAAAAATTACTAATGAAGTATTAAAATGCATAATAGTTTTTAAACGATTATTGTACAATAAGCTCACTTTAGCATTTGTATTAAAAACCCTACAATAGCGGCTGAATAAGTAATTCTTTATTTTGCTTTGGTAACTCTCATGGCGAAATAATTAACGGTGGTCTAATTTGTAACCACAAATCATATGGTGCTATTCCCCATCTTGTCCAAAAGGGTAAAAGAAGAAGAGTTGGCATTAGAGTGAAATTTTGGATGACCAGTGACAAATATTAAACACACAACATGTTTGAATTGCTTACGATATTTCGTTTTTCCTTTTATACAAATTTTCGATTGCAAAGCAAAATACGAAAATATGTTCGAACAAATGCCCGAATCAAAACAAAAAAAATCCGAAAATGTTGCAACCCTCAATGTGAATCCAATTTTAATACATCGAACAGGTTGTGTCTTTAACGCGAGTTTTTTACGGTATTGGTAAAACTAGGTTGAAACCCACTCTTTTTTTACTCTCTTTGCTAACAACCGGTTTGACCGTATTTATATCAAAGAGCATAAGATCTAATACAAGAGAGGGTTTCTGCTTTGTCTTCCTCGTACCGTAAAATAACTCGCGTTAAAGACACAACATTTTTATTGTATTCCAATTGGATTCACATTGAGGGTTGCAACATTTTCGGGTTATTCTGTTTTGATTCAGGCATTCCTTCGAACATTTTTTCGTATTTTGCTTTGTTTCTTTGCAACCGAAAGTTGGAATAAAGGAAAAACGAAATATCGTAAGCAATTCAAACAAGTTGTGTCTTTAAAATTTGTCACTCGTCATCCCGTATTACGCTCTAATGCCAGCTCTTATTCTTTCTTACGCTATTTGATTTAGATGTCAGATTTTTGTTTGCATTCTCTTTGTTGTTTTCTTTCTCACATATTCTCTGCTCATGTACGCAAACATATACACACACGCACACAAAATTCTTTGTGTGTGTTAGTGTCGAATTGCTTATTGTTGTTTAGTTTTGCAAAAAATTCAATTTTTGCGATAGTATCAATCGGAAAAATATCAATCGATATTCAGTCAAAAAATTAAATATCGATAGTGCTACCGATATTTTGCCAGCTCTATCAGCTTGATGACAAGATGGCGAGTTGCATCATATGATTTGTGGTTGTTGTACAAATGAGACCACCTTTAATTGATTCGCCATGTATGATAACAGACAATGGCATTGTGGTTATTTCGGCATGGCAGGACTGGAATATTTTTTCAGGCCGTCATGGCGTGATGTCGTAGCAATGCATTTGTTTTAGACAAATAGTATTAATAGAGAAAAATGTGGCATTTTCAGGGCTTTAATTGATAAATAAAACTACCCAAATATAATAGAATTGCCATTGAATAGAATGATCTGATACAAATGGGAACAATCCACTCACATCTCGTTTGGCTCAATGGTCACACAAAACATAATAGCTGCGTCACTACATTTCGGATTGCGTGTCTACTAATTGGTATGTAAGTTTCACTTGGCAACGCTATCTTTCCAAGCAACATTGGAAACACTGTACAATTTGGACTAATGTCAAACAAACGACCCAACAACGACCGAGTCCTTCATTATATTTATTTGTTAATAAAATATATAAAAATATAAATTTCTTCACTGCATTGTTATTTGAAATAGGATTTAACAATGTCTAAAATTGATGCTAATCCTAATGCTGAGTTAAGCATTATGGAGGTAAGTGGGAAATTAATGCTGCAATAAGTGAAAGCCTCAACGACCATTTGGCCAGAAGCACTAGAGAGAGAAAAAAAGTGGGAAATGTGTGTGTACAGCTATGGTCTTACAAAACGCTGATACACAACTACCGATATTCCTATTTTTGACGAAAGCTACTAACTTGATATTTTATCTATTACCATAGCAAATACAAAATCTTATAAAACCTCCGCCAACAGAAGATGAAAAATTAGGTGTTCGTCCAACAGCGACCAAGCATCCATACTATAAAAGACCCGGTCGGGGCCATAACCATGATTTGTGTGATGCCTGTGAAGAAGGAGGAGATTTGCTTTGTTGTGATCGCTGTCCATCAAGCTTCCACTTGCAATGCCAGTAAGTTCGAAGAAGCAAATTAGGTGTTGGATAGATAAATAGATATATTTTCCTTGAGTTAATGCATGTACATAATACATAACCTTATATTTTGACAGTGATCCACCATTAACGGAAGATGATATACCTAGTGGTCAATGGTTATGCCACAATTGTCGCATGACATTAAAAACGGCTCCATCGACTTCATCAAAATCTAGTTCCGTTGAGCGTACTTCCGCAACACCTGCGACAGCAGCAGTTGTTGCTGCAGCTGCTGCTGGAGTTAATTCAAGGCCTAATACTCCTTCCGCTGGCGGTGATCTGGAGTCGATACCATTGAAAATTCGTCATTTACGTAAACGCAGCAGTAGTCGTGCTTCATTTTGTAGCGATTTAAGTGGCACAGAGAAATATCTATCGAAATTACCAGTTGGTATACAGAGGGCATTAGACCCCAACAAGAAGCCAACACCTTTAGATGAACTAATTAAGGCAGCTAGTATTTTAAATCCAAAACAATTTGAATTACCAAGAGAACTGGAAATTCATACACAATTTCCGGGCAACGATAAAAGTAAGTTGAAACGAAGAGCTTAATCTTAATGAGTAATAGAATGCCAAAGGGAGGAAAAAAAACAAAATGTTATAATTAGCACTGGTCAAATATAAAAATGTTTTTTTTTCACTTTTCAATTGCTTTCCATTTGACCATTTTAGTTGAACCTATACGTAACAATGGCAATAATCACAAAAAGCCCAACTATCGCAGAAACTCTAAACCTTTCGAATTGGATTCTCAAGGTTTGGTTCCATTGCCAGCTAAAACATGTTTTTACTGTCACCGCTCGTGCAAAAAAGCACCACTTGTGGCATGTGACTATTGCCCATTATTTTTTCATCAGGATTGTTTGGATCCACCAATGACAGCATTGCCGACCGGTTTGTGGATGTGTCCAAACCATGTAGAAAATTTTATTGTAAGTATAGCTGTCGGCCTAGAATCGCTCTTCAGAGTAACTCTGCATTTGCTTTGTGTTATCATCCCATAGGACAACAATTTACTCAGCAGTATTTCGGCAACTGAACGGGTGCGTTTATGGGACAAGTTTTCACAGCCATTTGACCACGAAGCTGTAAAAATGGACTTCTTTCGTCGTGTTCACATGAAAAATCCACCATTTCGTATTAAGGTACCAGTGAAATCTAGGGATACAATCGAAGTACCCCCCATGGTTAAGTATCATTATGAAAATCCTCCTCCCCTCTTGCCGTCACTGAGAGAAACGTTACGCTATGATATCGTTAAGAGACGCAAATGTTTGCCCAGTGCTCCAGAAGTTATTTCCAAGGAAAGTGTAGCAGAGTCATTGGTTAAAGACTTGGAAGCTTTAAAATCAGCTAAGGCAAAGTTTAGAGAAATACAAAAGGAACTTGGGCGTGTAGAAGAATTGAGTAGTAGCAGCAGTAGCAGTAGCAGTGAAGACGAGGAGGAACCGAAAAATGCCACAGCTCATGGGAATGACAAAAAGACTAGTGGGTCGGAAGCTAAAGTAGAGACTACCAAGGATGATAACGGCGATGAAGTGTTGACAGAAAAACAAACAAACAAAACAAAGATCAAACGCACAAAACGCAACTCAACAAGTCACGCCACTCATCTGAAGGAAACAGAAATTAAAACCGAATGTGAGACTATACCCGAAGAAAAGGATGAAAAAAAT
The DNA here is from genome assembly GCF_963082655.1 of Stomoxys calcitrans. Classification (NCBI taxonomy): domain Eukaryota; kingdom Metazoa; phylum Arthropoda; class Insecta; order Diptera; family Muscidae; genus Stomoxys; species Stomoxys calcitrans. The sequence continues at coordinate 135,164,850 of NC_081555.1, forward strand.
GCAACACCACAAGCAGAAGAAAAATCAAAAATTGATGCTAACTACAGCTGCAACAACAATGCAGAGGACTCCGATGAAGAAACGAAATACGATCCCCAAATAGATACTGAACTTCAGTATTTAGATGTAGAGCTTATTAAGAAATTGGCTTTTCAACGACTGCAGCAGCTTGTACAAGATCATCCAGAAATTGTTGTGCAATATCAAAATCGTACAGCTGCGAAACGTATTAGAGAACTGACGCAGACCCAACCGGCAATTGTAACGGCGCCTGAAGAACAAAATTCTACCGGATCCCCCGCGGTGGTGCCATCCGAAATTCTTTCCCCCAATGACGTTAGACGTTTGTGCATTATGTTTACGGGTGAGACATCATCCATATTGGCCCAACCTAATTCTGCTTCCGAAGATATGCCGCAATTGCATCCCGCTTTAGCAACAGCGGCGGCAATTGTTGCCGCCGATGAAGAGGAACAAAAATATACGCCACGCCTCTACTCGGAACAAGAGAAGGCCTATGAAATAGCCACTAGACTTGAATTAAAATTGTTACGAAGAAAAATACGTGCGCGAGCGGTTCTTACGCCTCTTGGTGATATTCTTGAGGACAATCGTTGGTTTAGTAACATCGAATTGCGTTCGTCATTTTTCATGCGCTATCGCAGCATAAACGTGGGATATGGTGACACCAACCTGGGGGTGGATGTCAATCTATCGTTAATCGGTTATTGTCGACGCATTTCACCAAAACATGCTACCATATTTTATGATGATTTTTCCAAAACATATGAATTGATCAATTACTCTGAATACGGTACGGAAGTAAATGGTCAATTGTATTCCTGCGACTTTAGTGAACCCAATCCCACGCCAGCTAAAAAATTAAAACCTGATGATGTGGACTTGCAAAAGAAAGTCCAAGCTATTCTCGACAAAAGGAGAGGTATCCAACGGCATTATTTTGTGGTTGACAACAATGCTCGGTATGTCAGTTAAATAAGGTCGTTGTCAAAATCGTATTAATTTAATTTTACATAATTATAGCATGGCTCCTCCGCCTAAGCCTGACTGCAAGTGTTCTTCCATTGAAGAAGTCCCCATGATTAAAGGTGCCTGGGAGGGTACAGCAATTTTGCAGCACGGGACTTTAATCCGCTTCGGCTGCTTAGCATTTGTTTTCTCAATACCAAAACTGGACACCTGCAATGGCCAGGGATGAATAAATGCAGCAATTATTTGCTTTTAACCAATAAAGGATGTTAACGGAGAGCCATCATCTCATCTTAAAGTACAACAAACAAAATTATACGATTGATTTTGGTGTTTTTAAAAAAATATCGTTTTCTCGATTTTATTTTCTTATTTAAGCTAACTTTTAAATCTTATCTTTTCATTTTTGACCAGCTTTTAGCTTTGTTTTAGATGTTTATCTTAGTGTAGATTGGGAACACAATGTACAGTAAAGTTAAATTGTATTTTGCGTTTCAATGTATATATCATAAACAAACTATGTATATGTACATAGTTACATATATTTATATACATATATATACCACCAAACCGAAATTATACGGTTTTATATATGGACGTAAAATGTGAAGAACAGATACACACATACCTTCATACTCAAAATGGTTAATACTACTTTTACTATTGCATTATTTGGAATAATGTGATATTAAAATATATAATTAATTTGTAATGGAAATAAAACACAGTTTTTAAAAAAATGGAAAATATTTTCGATTATTTCTAGAATTTGGGTGCTATGTATAGCAAAGCATATCTCTGAAGAAAGTTTCACTGGGCGGTAAGTCGTCTAATTTAAAATCGGTTTATGCCTACTTTTTTTTAGTTTGGCAACAGTCATGGCTCTTAAGAAAGTGTTGCCAGTCAAAAATAGCAATTTTTTTAACGGCAACGAGGTAGATGCATGGAAGGTAGAGATTTTGGCCGGTTGATTTCTGCTTTGTTTTAATTTAGTATTAGATAGAGAAGCGGTGAAGAGTACAAATAAAACGTAAAAAAGTTTCCAGTGCAAGTTTGTTTGTGTGCTTTGAAGTGGTAACGCCATTTGGCAATACGAGGAAAATGTGCAAATATTTGTAAAATTTATAACTAAAATTTGCAAAACATGTGTGGGCATAGCAGTCAAATTAAAAGTATTAAGATTTGTGTACCCAATTGTATAAATAATTGGTTTTATTTATTTTGTTTTACCATTCACAATAAAGTTATTTCTGCAAGTGGCCACACTTATTTATGAAAAACATACGATGACAATCCTGACAATAGATGTTCTGTGCCTGCACTGACAATTTAACCAGAACTTCGTTGCCCTGTCATTTTATAGTTATAAATAAAAATAATTGCTGTTTTATTTTAAGACTGGTACTATATTCGTTTTTCACAGGTGAAAACATATGTTTTTCACAGTTACTTTTTTGAATATATAGTACCAGCCATGACAAAATTACCTGTTAGCGTACCGTAAACTGAATATAAGTTTTCTCGCGAAGTGCACTATCTTTCAACAAGTTTTGATTGTGTATGTGTTTTATAGTTAAGAACCGAATTGGTAACGTACTCAAAATCAGAGTTGCACTAATTGCTGAATTTGACAGATAGTGCACACAATATTTTGTTGTTGGGCATCACTACCTGTAAATGAATATATCTTGGCATAGCGAAACGATTAAAGGTGGTCTCATTTGTACAACAACCACAAATCATATGGTGCAATCCGTCATCTTGCCATCAAGCTGATCGACGTTTTGCCAACACACACAAAGAAATTTGTGTGCGTGTTTGCATACGTGTGCGCGCATGAGCAGATAATTTGCGAGAAAGAAGATGACAACAAAGAGAATGCAAACAAAAATCTGACATCTTAATACCGTCAAACCTGATCGGCTGTTAACAGCTGTTCGTGTGAGACCATCTTGTTAAATCCGCCTTGATATCTTGGTAGCATCAGCCTTAACATAGTGAACGCCGAGCAGAGCAGAGATCAAAGCCGATTGAGTGCGAGAAAAGAGTTCCAAAGCTTGTTTGCATTGTTGATGTTTACTTTTTAGCGTGCAATCGTGTTTTTTCTTAATGTTTTAACAAAAAAAAAATCATGTATATTGAAATTCACTCCCTTTTTAGTGTAATTGGATTTTTTTTTTTCAATTTCTTTGGTGTTATCATACTAGAAGAAGCAAAATTATCTTTAGCAGATGAATCCATTGCCGTGTGCAACAATTTTATAAACACAAACGAACAACAAGACTAAATGACATAAAAGCAAAACACACAAAACGAACAAATTTTCTTCTCGCTTGAAAATAAGCTCGGCTCGGTTCCGCTCGGCATCAGCTCATTCTGTTCCACTTTGTTGGCACCCTAAGTATAAAGAATAATGAAAGCAAAGTTAGGGTTGGTAATCTATTCTGCTTTCGGAATAGTCGCGGAAATTTTTAATTGTTCCGCAAGCGGAGTTTGACAGCTGTTAAATGTTTTTGTTTCCATACCAAAACACGTTTTTTTATCTGCACTTATTGTTTTCTCTATTTTATTTATACAAAAAAGATACCGGCAATGATTAAAGTGTTGCCACTTTGATATTTTTGGCATTTTCCTCACTATAAACAGAGTACTACTTTTCCGTCTATTTTTAGCCAACGAATCGCCGACGTTTTTTTATATGGAGTTTGACAACATTCCGCTTGAAAACCTGAACAGAATACTTAGCTTTATTCGTGAGTCCAGAGAGAATGGAAAAATAGTTTTAAATGTCAAGTTATTTTGAAAAAACAAAAAAAAAACAGTTGGGCTGCAAAGGTAATTGATAGAATGTTAAAGTGCATGCTTTCTTAATAAATTCGTGTATTTAAATGTATAAAAGGTCAATAAAAGCAAAAATACTTCAGTTATTATTTTTGTACTTTTTTTATTTGATATTACAATATCCCATTTTTTTCAACCAGACTAGAAAATGACGTCGGGTAAATGCCGCATACACTAATGTAGTCGATTTTTAAAATTCGTGTCCAGCTTTTGCAGCTTCTGAGAGAAATGAGGCGGTCGAGGAAATGTCGCAACGAATTCATTGAATCTCGTGCTGTGGCTCCATTTTTCTGAAACTATACGTTTCTAACGTTAATTTCTCCAAGGCTTCGATGAAAAAATTGTTCGATTATGTTCCTGTAACGAGCTGCAATCACGGTAACTGCGCCTCTCTTCGATATTTTTCGGAGCTCTGATGGTCTGTTAAAGTCCCATTCAATCAAATTACTGCCAGGAACGACACTTTGAGGAGGAATTTCAAACTGAGCACGGAAACCACGTTGCTTAGCAACAAGTGAGAAAGTAAAGCTTCCGAAGGCTAAAGCCCGCTGCTGTCTAGAACAGAGTATGATGGCAACTGATGCGTCTCTCTTGACCCTCTCCTCGCCCAACTCCTGCTCGGGAAGTTTTTTAAACAAATAAGTTTCTCTGACGCACCATATATATTAAACTACTTGTGATGAAATGTAAATAGACGTTCTGAAAACCTGAATGCAATGGGGATTGAAAAAAGTTTATGGTGATAATGCTCTCCCGAAAAACTTCAACAGTGAATAGAATCTTCCTCAATGGTAAGTGGGAACTATATTTTAAATTGTTGCAAATATACAAATTATCTTTTGAAAAGTTATAATTTCCCATTTAGTAGTTAGTACTTTGTTTTTCACAGTTGAAAACGTTTTTTTCGCGATTACTTTTTTGAAACACTACAAAAATCTCAATAATGACATGAGGAATGTCCTACAGAATGAAATCTGAGTTTCTTTTTTTTTTTTAATCTATTATCTAAAAAAAGTAATCACGAAAAAATTTGCAAATCATTACATCCCATTCCCGAACATTTAAATGGCACTGCCATAATGACTTTTGCTGTCCTTGTAAAAGGCATTAAATTTGGCCGGGCCAAACTTTGGATAAATACCACCTCGGGTATGTATGCAAACCCGTTTCATCACAATCCGTTGAAAATTGGATAATTAATGCACCCAAATTCTTCACGGACGTTGAGCGGCCTAATAAATATTGTATAAGTAACTGTTTTGGGAACATAGTTGTCAACAACTATGTTCCCAATTATGTACCACAAAAGCCGGCCACATCTTCCCCACATGCCCTACATATGCTATCACTTGCTGCACCGATATTGCATAAGTGAGCTCGTTGTTCCATGTGCCCTGTTATGATACCGAAAGCTATACTGACTTCCCGCTTACTTCCTTTCAGTAATAGCCTCGTCTTCTCACAATTTGGATGTTTTCATCGTACTACCGTTCGTTTCGCTGTACAACAGTGTTAAATGCGAGTTCGTGGCCCATGCCCTTAACTCGGACTGCGTCGACCCGAAAGGCTTCGGGTTAACCAAGTTTATTGACAGCAATCCTTTGGCCTTTACTGCAAAATCACTTGCAAACGATGTGGATCGTGCCATTCTCAGATAATGTGTTAATTTCCTTTCTATACTCCGGAACTGTTCGTCAGTGTATCGGTCCGCACATTTTTAAAAGCCCCTTCGATGTCAAAGAATATCGCCAATTTGTACTTCTTGACATCTAAGAACTCTTCTATTCAATGCACAATCTCGTGCAAGACGGTCTCCACCGAGTTTCCCTTGACAAAGGCGTGCTATTTGTATTTAAGCATATGGATGGATGACCCACTCTTTATCCTGGTATCCACGATACGTTCCATGGTTTTGTGTTAAGACGACGTAAGACTTATAGGTCTATAAGCCTTTTGTGTCGCATAACTTGCCTTGCCTGGCTTGTGTATAAATACCACCCTTGCATCATGCATTTGTCATATGTATTTAACTTTTTTTATTTACATGTGTCTACATGTGATGAAAATAGAGCTCGCTTTAATCAATTAAATTACCTATTTATTCCCACATCCGCTTTTCACATAAAATGTTTCATATGTATCAGACGATGTATATACATTTTACATAGGGTAAAGTTTTCATAACAATATGTCATATTACAAATAGATTTCATCTTAAATAAACAAAGAGATCTGAGCAAAACTCCGACATTTGAACGAACTAGGCTCCTCTTGGCTTTTCCATCAATGCTGGTATTATTTTCGTTGTTGTTGTAGCCACATTTTCAGGTGGAGGTAGCGCTTCCCGTCAAGTTCCAGTAGGTGAGCAAGTTCGTTCTGGTTCAAAGGACCGATAGCCGTGGCAACAAGGTGGCCATTGGTTATTTAAAGACGCCAATAACTCGCCTTGTCATATCGAGCATCATAGCCACTCAGTATTTATGCAAGAGCCGTAGCCGCCCGGCCACTCGCTGAGACTCTCCGATCGATACCGCTGATTGTCCGCGACCGCCGTTGCAACTGCTCCGTATGAAGCATTCCACTATCCGCAACCTGTGGACGCAATGTTCCAGCCTATGTGATGCTCACTATCCCGTAACGGAGACAGTTGGAAAATTTTTTTTTTCATTTTTCGTAATTACTTTTTTGAAGTAATTACATATGTATCATAACATATTTTTATAAGAGTTTTACCATAAATAATGAGAGAGTTTCCCATTGAATGGTTGTCAGCCATGGAACTTAAAGTTAATTGTTTCGCGTGTACCAAAGGCACCTTCTTTCCGATTTTTTCGCCGGAATGTGGATACAAAATGTTTACCTTAAAAAAATGTGGATAGCTATAATGTTTTTAATAGTTTAGCTTTGCATATTTAGTCGCAATCACGTTAAGATTTGATTTCACTGATTGTTAAATAAAAGGTGTTAAAGAGTACAAAACGAATTTGATTTAAAAAATGGGCCCCAAAAGCCTCAGAGGACGCTTCCGAAAATCCTCACAAAGAAGGACCAAATGTCCATCAAGAAGTACTATTCTGGTATAAAAAATTTGTCCGACGTATGTGGGAGCCGCCTCCCCTACCCCCCAAATCCCTAAAACTGACATGTATGACCAACGACACGAAATGGGTATTAAAGAAATGTTCTTAACAGGTACACTACCAATCTGGTATAAGTATTAAAGGGTCGCCCAACCTCCAAAGTTGAATCTGATATAAATATTAGTTGTTCTTGTCGTTGTCATAGCCCCATTTCCATGTGAAGGTGGCGATCCTCGTCAAGCTCATGTAGGTGGGCAAGCTCGTTTCGGCCCAAAGGACAGATTGCCAAGGGAACAGGTTGGCCATTGGTTATTCAAAGGCTCCAATAACCCGCCTTGTAATATAGAGCATTATAGGCATTTATTATTTGGGCAAGAGCCGGTGCTGCCCGGCCTCTCACTGAGATTCTCCGCTCAAGACCGCTGATTGTCCAGGACTGTCGTTGCAGCTACTCCGCACCGAGCATTCCCATCCGCAACATGTGGACGCGCCCGGTAGTTCGCGCTAAGCTTCTCGTGACAGTAATGAACACCACACAGATCGGACCTCAATGTTGCAGTCTGTGTGGCGCTCATTGCTATTCCGTACCGGGGAAATTAATATTAGTGACCATATCTTGATCTTAAAAAGTACATGTAGATCGCTCTAATAAAAGTTAATAGTGTTTTGGCTGTCCTGCTTAAGGTGTAAAAGATAATTTTGTCGCCTTTTTCAGCATTTTTTAATGGTTTCGTATAGCTGCTCCAAATCATCATATCTTCTAAATCAAAGAGCTTCCCCAATGGGTTTTCATCCAAGTTAATTTGCTATAAGTCCGCTGCCATCTGTCCTAATGGATATAGACACTTCTGGCGATGGCCCAACATGTGATGTTAAAGTTTTCGTTATTGTGCATCAGTTTCATTATCATTTTTATATTTGCAGTAAATTTTTTCACACTATCAATTATTCTCCAGAAATAACGCGGTGGCGATATTTTCTTTTTTGCACATGAATAACCCGCACTGCGTTTGGGTTCACGTCCATTTTGTCTAACAACTATTAATTATTGATTTGTGGCGATTTTAACCATGGTAAGGCCTACAAACAGCAACACACTTGTAATACATAAACAATTTAAGCACAAAAAAAATAATTTCCTTTTAATATTACAGTTTATTTACTAATAAAATCAACGAAGCAATTACGTAAAAGTGGTTGCTGAAAATCGCATTTTTAGCAACCGACACACAGTGAGATGGGAAAAAAATAAGTGGAAATAAGTCCATCATTTTGGAACGGATAGAGATATCTTCATGAAATTTTACATGGTTATAGCTGAGGTGTTATCCAGTTTATATCGGCCTCACAAAATTTTGTTCGGGCCGTCAAAAGCGCATTTATGGTCCAATTTATTTTGTGAAAATAAAATTCAAATTAAAAATATCATAAAACCAAAACTACTAATGAATTCCCTCTAATTTTTCACAAATTTGAGTATAAATATCTTTTTAAAAAAATGAGTAAAAATTTTGGCCACATTTCTTTATGAAAACACCCAAAATCCCCACACTGGGGAAAGATGTTTGCAAAATGCTATTTTTTGGATGGCGCAAAAAATTTTTTGCATGCAATTAGTTATTGCTTAGGGCAATGAAAATATATTATAATGTTGGGAGTCTCAGCTTTGCGTTTTGAGAACTCGTAGAGTTTTCCCAGTTTTTTTTTGGTAAAAATTCCAATATTGTATTCACAAATCTCCTGTTAGAGTTAAAACAATCTTAAAACGCATCTACATCAAATCTTCTTTACAGAACAGTAAGCAAAATTAATAGTGCTGGGCCAATTTTTCTGTATAGAGAGGAAACTATGAAATTACCTCTTTTACGAAAAAATGCCAAAAATTTACTTTTTTCACATTTTTGATTTGTAACTCCCATAACTTTTGACTGAAGAATCGGACCTTAGCATATGTCGCAACAAAAAAATAGTACATTTTTATCTTTCTAAATCAGTTAAAAAATTTGAAATCGGTTCAAAAATGCTTTCACAAGCAACAAAATAAGAGAACAGACTCTGTGAAAATTTCAAAAAAAATGTTAGTCAAATTTCTTAAACACTATTAAAGATATCCCGCACATTTAGGCCTGTTTTTTTGTAGTGATTTTTAAGCAAAAAAATGAAAATCGAACCATAAATGCGCTCTTCACAGACCGAAAAAAATGTTGTAGGGCCGAGGTGACCAACTTTGAAGGCCCACCAATGGGCCCCTGGGATTTCTAGGGCCTTTATAAACTGTGCTATCCAGTTTATCAGCTATAACCATGTAAAATTTCATGAAGATATCTCTATCCGTTCCAAAATGGCAGACTTATATCCGCTTATTTTTTTCTCATCCCACTGTGCGATATTAGAAACTTCAGTTGAAAGTTACCATCCGTAATTTAAATTTGGCAACTGATAACGCAATGGAACTAAGGTTGCCATCCATACCATAAAGTACAAAGTTTTTTACAGAACAATAAAAATTTTATATTTTTATTTGGGTCCAAGAATCTGGGGGACTGACGCCATTCCCCCAATTAAAAATAACACCAAACGGTCATGTCGACTCGAACTATATTGTGAAAGGTCTATGGAAGTAGAGTACGAATATGATATATAAATTTAGGACAAGTGTCTGGGGCCGTCTATTTCATATAAATCCAAAGCAAAATGTATACGGGATCAGCCCACAGCATTCGAGACAACTAATTTCGTCATTGTGTTTGTAACTCCTCGAAATGTTCATCTAAGAGTCCATCCAGCCATGTCCGTCCGCCCGTCCGTCTGTCTGTCGAAAGCACGCTAACTTTCGAAGGAGTAAAGCTAGCCGCTGGAAATTTTGCACAAATACTACTTATTAGTGTAGGTCGGTTGGGATTGTAAAAGGGATATATCGGTTCATGTTTTGATATAGCTGCCATATAAACCGATCTTGGATCTTGACTTCTTGAGCCATTAGAAGGCACAATTATTGTGCGATTTGGCTGAAATTTTGCATGAGGTACGTTATTATGAATTCCAACAACTGTGCTGAGTATGGTTGAATCGGTCCATAACCTGATATAGTGTCATATAAACCTATCTGGGGTCTTGACTTCTTGAGCGCCTAGAGGGCGTAATTCCTATCCGATTTGGCAGAAATTTTGCACGGCGTGTTTAGTTATGACTTCCAATAACTGTGCTAAGTATGCTTTAAATCGGTCCATAACCTGAAATAGCTATCATATAAACCTATCGGGGGTCTTGACTTTTTGAGCCATTAAAGCGCATAATTCTTGTCCGAATTGGCTGAAATTTTGCATAAGGTGCTTTATTATAACTTCCAACAACTGTGCTAAGTATGCTTTAAATCTGTCCATAGCCTGATATAGCTGCCATATAAACCGGTCTTGAATCTTGACTTCTTGAGCCACTAGATGGCGCAATTCTTATCCGATTTGGCTGAAAATTTTCATGAGGTGTTTTATTATGACTTCTAACAACTGTGTCAAATATGGTTCAAATCGACAAATAACCTGATATAGCTGTCATTTAAACCGATCTGAGATCTTGACTTCTTGAGCCTCCAGAGGGCGTAATTATTATCCGATTTGGCTGAAATATGGTCCGAATAGGTCTATAGCCTGATACAGCTTCCATATAAACCCATCTCTCTATTTTACTTCTTGAGCCCCTAAGGACGCAATTCTTACACAATCGGATGAAATTTTACACAATGACTTCTACTACTACTATGGTCTCCAACATTCAATTCAATTATGTTCCGAATCGGCCCATAACTTGATATAGCTTCAATATTAAATCAACTCTTTTTCTTTTATCCTCGACAAATGCTATCTATGGTGGAGGGTATATAAGATTCGGCCCGACCGAACTTAGCACGCTTTTTGGCTGCTGTACGTGGCAATCCAAATAAAAACTAATATATCGATTTGACAGTGTATATAAGTTTGACAAGAGTGGGAATTTCTACACACATTCCCACAAGTCTGTATCGTTGATTTCGTTGTGGTGCTTATGACTTTATCTTCTTAAATCTACCTAGGTTGACTGGGTTTGTTGTTGGACATCCTGTCTCTACACTAACTGTCTCTTAAGACCGAGTTCAAAGTCTGTCGAGAGACTTGACATGTTTGCAAAGATTGGTCTATAGATTGACTTAATAATTAAATAGACAGGCAGACGGGCAAGTGTAAACGTTCACATATTCCATTTCAATTTAAAAAGTTAGAAATATTTCAGAAGTCCATCTGTTGTGCCTTGAGGACATGCCATTTGTATTAAAATACTAAATATTTTCAAACGATAGTGATTTCTTTACATATACAAGCGGTCTATGTTTTCTTCAAAGTACAAGGAGCTACCGCACCAATTCGAAATAGCATAGTTTTCTCTTCCACCATGAAATTAAACAAAACAAGTTAACTTAAAAATTACTGCATAAAAGAATTTAGTATACGAAATTGTTGCATTAACTGAAGCTGCTCATAGGTTTTTTCCGGTTGCCTCTCCTGACGCAATTCGGGATTTTCCGTATTTGGATCTAGCTTTAGTCGCTCCATCTTCGTCTTCCACCATTCTTTGGGATGTTGACGTTTTATATGGACATACATGTTTGATTTGGAACGTGATTCTTTGCCGCAATGTGGACATGTGTATAACTGGGCTCCGGTATGGGTGGCCAAGTGTTCGTCCAGACCACGCTTTTCTCGAAATACTTTATCACAAAAATTACACTGTAAATTTTTTTCCATTTCGTGTAAATATTTTATATGGTTTTTCAAACTGCGTCGGGTCTTAAACACTTTGCCACATATCTTACACGGTTGTGGTACATCTTCATGTTTAAAACGATGTAAACGCAAACTGTTGGGATTTTTAAGCCATGTCTTGCATATAGAACACTGTACTGGGGGTTCCGTCAGACCTTGATGTTCTTGATAGTGCCGTTTGAATGATTCTTTGCATTTGAAATTTTTGCCACAAACATCACATACATGAATTGGCACATCCTTATGCTGGGCAGTTTGGTGACGACGTAATTGTTGTTTGGTTACGAACCTACGATAGATGGAAATTAGGAGTGTTACATATATAATTTTTCGAAATTTCTAAACGGTTGATTTCATATATAAATGAGCATAAGAGGGACTGCTGTCGCAAAGGACTATTTGAATTTTTGAAATAAGCATGTGCCTAATGAAATTTTGAAAATCGATTCCATAACGTTACAAATTTTTCTATATACGAAATTATTACGAAAACAATACCATTTAGTTTTTATAAGATTTTATTTACATTCCTAGTCTACACAAGGCATTTATATATACTCAATTGCCCGCTAGCAGCAGCAGCAGACTATTTCGGTAAAGGTTTCTCTTTTTCCGGATTTTGAGTTTTCGGATCTAGTTTCAAACGTTTCACCTTCGTTTTCCACCATTCCTCAAGATGTTTACGTTTTATGTGAACATACATATTCGATTTTGAGCGTGATTCCTTGCCACAATGGGGACAGGTATACAATTGGGCACCCGTGTGTATTGCCATGTGTTCGTCTAAATTTCGTTTTTCACGAAAAACTTTTTCACAGAAATTACACTTTAGATTCTTTTTCAATTCATGCCAATATTGCACATGTTTTTTCAAACTGCGACGTGTCCTAAACTCTTCACCACAAATAGGACAGGGACAAGGTTGTTCCTCGTGCATAAAACGATGTATTCGTAAACTATTTTGGTTTTTTCAACCATCTCTTGCATATGGTACATTGGACTGTTGGATCGCTGATGCCCTGATGCATTAGGCAGTGCTTTTTAAACGATCCTCTGTTTTGGAAATTCTTACCACAAATATCACAGACAAAATTTGTAACATCCTTGTGCAGAGTTGTGATATGACGTTGCAATTGATGATTAGTTTCATATCTACGGTAGGCGAAAGTTTTTTAGTTCAGTACAATGCTAACATGATTTATTCAATACATATATGTATTTGCAAAAATTTAATAGCTACTATGTAGATTTTAATGAAATTGTGATTTAAATTATTGATATTACAAATTTGCCCGTCTGCCATTAAATAAAAGTAGCTAGTCTAAAAAAGTTGTTAATATGCAAAAAGTCAAGGCTATAATTTTTGTATGGAAGCTACCGTAGTGCAGACGTTAGCATGTTCGCATATGAGGTTGAATGCCTGAGTTCAAATCCTGGCGAGAACATTAGAACAATTTTAAAACGGTGGTTAACCTCTCACTAATACTTAAACGGTGGTTAGCCCCTCACCAATGCTGGCCACATTTATGAGGTATTAAGCCGTGTAAAATTTTTCTACTAATCCGGAGGGAATAGGTGGCGTTTTCATTCAATATTAATATCTTTTTAACATTGAGTGGCATTGCGTGGTTAGTACTTGCTTTTTATGTTAAATACTTGTCCTTATGAAGGGCAGAATTACTGCATAAGTACCTCACAAGTAGCCACAATAGCCACTGACATGTTTGCCATATATTTTAAGGGGTACTTAAGGAATACATGAAGACGTTAGAAACATCCCTTGTCCAAGTTTAAGAAGGTGCAATGTAGTCCTCTTTTAAGCCTCATTTTTGAAGGCATGCGGTCCTTCTATTAGAAAAATCAGGTCCACCATTAATTAAGAATCAGTCAGACCTTGTTAATATAAGAGAAGTATCGCCGCTATCTCTTTGTATAATTTTCTTGAGGAAATTTGCGTTTTGACAATATTAAATAAACCGATTAGTATTTATCGTGGCGCAGAGGTTAACATATCCGCCTATGACGCCGAACGCTCGGGTTCAAACTCCGGCGTGAACATCAAAAAAATTTTCAGCGGTGGTTATCCCCTTACTTATGCTGGCTACATTTGTGAGGTATCCTGCCATGTTAAAACTTCTCTACCATGTGATGTCGCTATGCGGCACGCCGTTAGAACTCGGCATAAAAAAGGAGGCCCCTTATAATTGATCTTAAACTTTAATCGGAAAGCACTTAGTGATATGAGAGAAGTATCCTATGTTGCTTAATGGAATGTTCATGGGAAATTTAGTTTATTAAGATTACTACCCTGTTAGCCGGTATCGTAGAAATTCGCACAAAACTTAAATACATACATGGTTTAGGCCCCTAGAAATGACGGATTTCGTTGATTAATTGATATGATTAATATTTTATACCCTTCACCATAGGATGGGGGTATACCAATTTCGTCATTCTGTTTGTAACTCCTCGAAATATTCGTCTTAGAACCCATAAAGTATATATATTCTGGATCGTCATGACATTTTAAGTCGATCTAGCCATGTCCGTCCGTCTGTCTGTCGAAATCATGCTAACTTTCGAAGGAGTAAAGCTAGCCGCTCGAAATTTTGCACAAATACTTCTTATTAGTGTAGGTCGGTTGGGATTGTAAATGGGCTATATCGGTCCATGTTTTGATAAAGCTGCTATATAAACCGATCTTGAATCTTGATTTCTTGAGCCACTAGAGGGGGCAAATTTTATTCAATTTGGCTGAAATTTCGAATGACGTGTTTTGTTATGACTTCTAACACACTGCTACTACACCAAGAACAACCTACACTACTTAGAAGTAGTCGTGGGAAATTTCAAGCGGCTAGCTTTTCTCCTTCGAAAGTTAGCGTGCTTCCGACAGACAAACGGACGGACATGGCTAGATCGACTTAAAATGACTTGACGATCAAGAATATATACACTTTATGGGGTCTTAGAGGAATATTTCGAGGAGTTACAAATAGAATGACGATATTAGTATTAAAACATCCTTCGCACTTGGCCCATAATTTTTATATCAAATTCATACTCTACTTCCAAACACTTTTCATTTAAGTCCCATAAACGTTCTATTTGTCCGTTTGGGGGGTTTTGAGTGGGGTGTTTCCCCTACGTATTTGAGCCTAAATTTAAATGTTTGCTTTATATTTTACTTTACTATTAAGGTAAAAAAAATCGCATTAATCGGTCCATACATCTTTCAATATGGGGATCTCACTATTACGCTGGCAACTCAAAACCCTTAAAGGGGTTTGCTCTACTAACTCATTACCATCACTATAAGTTAGAAAGTGTAACTTCCCAGACCAAGACTCTGAAATTCTCTCACAGTGTTTTTAGTTTCTTTAAAAAAAAAACAAGTCAAATACTTGTCCTTATCAGAAGACCCACCGACTTTCTCTGAGAAATATAAATACCACATTAAGTCACAGATTTTTCTTTTACTGCATAAAATGCCATATATACATATATATTTATCATTTAAAAAAAGCACATTAAATATTGTCTCTATGCTAGGTGAAAATTAAAAAGTTAACAAAAATACAGCTTCTTCTTTTGCTTCCTTTCACTCCACATTTATTGGGGATTTTCAACTTCTTTTGTTATACTATTGTTTTCGATCTCAGTTGTTTTTGTATTTTCCGTTTCCGGTTTAATGTTATAACGTTCTTGTTTCGATTTCCACCATTCGTCGGGATGTTGTTTTTTTACATGCACATACATGTTCGATTTGGAACGTGATTCTTTGCCACAATGGGGGCAAGCATATAGCTGTGTCTCAGTATGTGTCGCCATATGTTCGTTGAGATTTCTTTTCTCACGAAATATTTTATCGCAATAGCTACATTTAAGATTTTTCTCCAATCGATGCCAATAGCCTTTGTGGCGACTCAAATTCTTCTTGGTGTTGAACATTTTCCCACAAACGTCACATGAGAATTCGGCTTTTTCGTGTATGGTTAAATGCACTTTAAGACTGTAACGATTTTTAAGCCATGCCTCGCATATGGAACACTGGGCGGCCGGTTCAACGATGCCCTGATGTTCCTCATAGTGTTTTTGAAAGGCCGTTTTCGATTTGAACTTTTTCCCGCATATATCACAAATATGGTGATAAACATTATTGTGCACGGATTCGATGTGACTACGCAAGCGGTAAATAGTGGCACATCTAGTTGGAAATTTAATTGTAGAAAGACAAAATATTTAATCAATATAATAAAAGCAAAGAGAAGAGAAGAGACGAAAGCAAATGCACACTAAATAGAAAAAATAAGTCTTGTTTTTTAATCTATCCACATGGGTTAAATTCGGATTAGACTTCAATTCCTTGTTCAAAACGCTTTTAAGATGTAGAGCCAATGAAGAATTTATTATAAATACTAATACTCTTTTTATTTAAGATAGGGTTTAACTCTAATAATCTTATCAACGAAGTGTTTGTATCAGCTGCGACAAATCTTTGGTTGCATGTTTTGGATTTCCCAAATCGTTGGTTGCATACTTCCTTAATTTATGGGTGCTTTTTTCAAGCTCTTACAGAATTCTATGTCGGTTTATATCTACCTTCTTCTAACTCAATAGGTAACCAAAAAATAGTTTTGCGTTTTTTATTAAGTAATGAAATGTGGAACACTTAAGCATACAACTGACGAAATGTATACCAGAGTTTATGTAGAGATCCCAGTAATCCTTTTGTTGAGATATGCTCAACAAGAAAAGTTTTTGGATTTCAATACTTCTTAAACAGACTCATTCATAGAAATAGGAATACGATTTTGATTTATTTGTAGTTTTTTACTTTACGTAAAATTGTTTTCACCGCATTTAGAATTGGTGGTTCCTATTTCAAGTTGAAATTAGTATATATCCCTCTTTTACATAACAGCTAAACACTTTACCTCTGGGAGGCACAGAAAAAACCTTGTTTTGTAATTTATTTTCATATTAACAAATTTTTACAACAGTTTTTTGTGTTTTTATTATTTATTTAAAAAAGTATCATACAATTTCAATACATCTTGTTGCTGTTGACGATATTTTTCTACCTCGGGATGTTCTGTGCTTGGATCTAAATTTAAACGTTCCACTTTCGATTGCCACCATTCATTTGGATGCACACGTTTTATATGGACATACATGTTCGATTTGGATCGCGATTCCTTACCGCAATGGGGGCATGTATACAACTGGGCACCGGTGTGCGTGGCCATGTGTTCCTCCAAATTGCGTTTCTGGCGGAACACTTTGTCGCAATACGTGCAGTGTAGATTACGTTCCAATTCATGCCAATATTTCATATGCCTACGTAAGGTGTGACGCGTCTTAAACTGTTTTCCACACACATTGCACGAATTGGGATGTTCCTCATGCACGAACCGATGTATGCGTAAACTGTGCTGATTTTTAAGCCACGACTTGCATATGGAACACTGCACAGCTGGTTCAACGATGCCTTGATGTACTTGGTAGTGTCGTTTAAAGGAATCTTTACATTTGAAATGTTTACCACAAATGTCACATATGTGCAAAGAAGCGTCCTTGTGAAAGGAATCCATATGACGTCGCAATTGGAATTCACTTTCTAATCTGTGTGATACACATGAAATTTTATTTAATTTTTTTTTGTTGAAATAATTATAAGGACATATAGAAAAATTTAACTGCAATGTAATAAACTATGAGATTTACCAAAAAATGTGGGGCTTAAAAATGTTTAAATATGATTGTGGCAATATCGTTTGAGCAATGTTGTGTATATTCACCCTTATTCCCGTAGTCGTAGGCGAAAATCGACAGCTTTCGCAGTCGAAGGCGAATTTCACTTCCGTGGTATTCTGTAACTTATTTGCCTTCGACAGATTGATAATAGAAAAATATTGTGGTAAATAACAAAAAAAATAATATAAAAGAAGGTTTCATGCTCTTTCGATAAACAGACCCGAAATTTGACAGTCGAATTTGACTAACGTAATACCAAAAATCGACAACCATAATACCATTTTGTAAAAATTTCGACATGCGACCACGCCATTGCCAACCGGAATAAGGAGGATTGTCTTTTATAAACCCCTAGCGAAGTTTTTAAAGCAGAAAATAGATTTTCTTAAATATTAATTTTTGTTTGATTACAAATAATAAAAAAAATACTTCCCATTTCTATTTGCGCCCTTTTTTCTCCATTTGCATAAAATACTGATTTTTTGCTTTTCACCAGAGGTGCAATTGCAATTAGTACTTCAAAATTTTATATATGTATTCATTTAGAGAGTTTTTTTTTCAAAAAATTCGGAATTTAAAACATTTAAAATAAATTCATAAAATTTTTGTATAAAGATCAATATTCAACCCAGAACATCCAAACCCAACTTTAACGCAACCATATTTTTATAACTTTCATTAAAATTCCTAAATCCTTAGTAAGCTTAGGTTAAACGATATGCACCTAACTAAACCTGGCGATTAAGAGATTAATTTCGTAAACATTTGGAAACTGTCGATAAAAGAAATCCGAGAAAAATACATTTTTACAATTTTTTTTACAAGAGTTTACGATAGAGAATTTTTTTCTAAATGTGCTTAACAAATTATCTAACCTTTAAAAAACTTAATAAAATCCCGCTACAAAATTTCCCTATAAGGCCCGTATATAGTTGTCCTAATTAAATTATCCGCCACTTAGGTTTCAAGTTTCATGTCATATACCGCGTACAAGATGCACAGGTTGCCTTGTCTTCCTGAAACTATTTTCATTTATATATATAGGTTTTAGATTAAACAACTTTTCACTTTTATAATTTGCCCCATGCTACTATGGACTTACAGCCAGTAATTGGCTTATTGTGCGCTCTAAATACTATAAAAGTTACCCCGAAAAAGAAAATTTAAGTTAGGAATTCCGTGCTACTTATAAAATCCTTAATTGTTTTCCATGCCACGTCCCTAAGTTGGTTCATGTCTGGTAGTGTGGCCGCACCTATGTGTCGGTATCTGTTTTACGCGAAAGCCGGGCAATGAAATAGAAAATGCTCCAACGTCATTATTTACCGCGCATCTCCTACACATGGTATCCCTTGCCGGACCGATTATACATAAATGAGCTTTTAATCCTATGTGTTCTGTTATGCTACCGAGAACTATGCTGACCTACTTCTTACTTTCTTTCAGGCGAAAATCCTATGGGGTGATGTTTAACACACTGCTACAACGACAACGATCTGGATCTCCCCATAGGATTTTCGCCGTCTTACCGACCGTTTCGCAGCCACCGTAACGCAGAAGTTAGCATGTCCGCCTATGACGCTGAACGCCTGAGTTCGAATCCTGGCGAGACCGTCAGAAAAGAATATTCAGCGGTGTTTTCCCCTCCTAATGCTGGCGACATTTGTTATGTACTATGCCATGTAAAACTTTTCTCAAAAGAGGTGTCGCACTGCGGCGCGCCGTTGGGCTATAAAAGGAGGCCCATTATCGTTGAGCTTAAACTTGAATCGAACTGCACTCATTGATATGTGAGAAGTTTGCTCCGGTTTCTTAGTGGAATGTTCATCGGCCAAATTTGCAAATTTTCATTTACCGATCGTTTCGCTGTTCCACAGGTTTGCATGCGCATTTGTCGCCCAAGCCACTTAACTCGGACTGCGTCGACCCAAAAGGCTTCGGGTTAACCAAGTTTATTGACGACTCTTCTATGGCCTTCACTGTCAAATCATCTACCGCGTCATACCGCGATTGTATGACCTGCTTCTATCCTCTATCCATTCTCCCATCGCCTTAAGTCTCATAGCCGCAATGGCTGTCTCACACTTAATCTGTATGTCTATGGGTCGTATATCTAGAATGGCCTCCATTGCCCTAGTAGGAATGGTCCTGATCGCTCCGCCTAAGCCAAGACAACATGTTCTCTGAACCTGTTGTTGTGTACTCCTAACGTTGGACTTTTTCTCCATCGCAGTCCACTAAACTACTGAGGCGTCAGTAAGTATTGGCCTAATCACGTCCCTGTAGAGCAAGTGGACTATCTTCGGATACAGGTCCCATTTCGAGCCTTCTCAGTACGCTCCTGAATGTGACACTTCCAATTCAGTTTCACGTCCAAGATCACACCTAAGTATTTGACTTTGTCAGATATGGAAATCGCTTTATTGAGGAAACGTGATGCGACAAATTGGTCTACCTTCCTCTTCCTCATAAACTGACATATTTCAGTCTTCTCTGGGTTAACAATGAGACCCCTGGGTCTAGCCCAGTCATATGCCATATGCAAGACCTTTCCGCCCTTCTGCATAGCTGGTTCGGATCCTTACTCCTTAGATGTATTATTGTATTATAACATCGTCTGCGTAGCAGACGGTTTCAAATCCCTCCTCAGTCAGCATCCGTAATAGGTCATTTATGGTGGTCACCCATAGGAGTGGCGATAAAATTCCCCCATGTGGCGTGTCTGGTGCCACTTTCTCTATGATATTTATGTCGGGACACACAATTTATACAACTGTTAGCATATGGTTTATACAGTATCTAGGGATCAGGTCCACCCGGTACTGGTCTAAGGATTGATTCAGTGTGTCGGTCCGCACCATATATTAGCACTGCTCAAATTGGTGCCGCGTTTCCTTTCAATTAAGAAAGAGCATTAATGTGAGACCAATGCAGTATATAAAATATAATGTCGAACAAAGCATATGTTATTAAGGGTCATCCTGTGACAGACATTTAAGGTCGTAACAAAAGTTTGAAGAAAAGTTGAAACCCCGTTCACACTGCTCTTTAAATCCGGGTTTAATGGCTCGATCATCTGTTTTTCCTTTTTAAAAAAACTGACGAGAACTTTAATTCCAGATTTAATGAGCAGTATATACGGGGTTTTAAATACAAAAAGTTTTCCAAGTGCACAACTAAAAGAGTTTGGCCATGTTGATGTATTTGTTGTTGTTAGCATTGATGATAAGTTTGTATCGGAATAGTGGAAAGTAAGGCTTTCTTCTCGCTTACTGGACTAAGGAGAGGTAGAGGACTTATTGAGCCCTGTTTCAAAACAAAACGTGCTCTACACAGTACTCAATAGTCGTTGGGTATGAAGGGCACCTTAATCAATTTGACAAAGGTGCTGATGAAAATACATGGCGTATCTCTGAGTAGAAAGCATTGAATATTCTCTCGAGAAAATAAAGTATTGATATATTAATACGCGATTTTTGTATTCAATTTTACTGTTTTTAAATTCAAGCTTGAAATATTTCTGTTATTTAAATTATTTATCGATATATACAAAGAACGAGAGTGTAAATAACACTAAACAGTCAACATTTTAGGGAAATTTGTTTTCTTTCTTTTCTTTCTTATCGCAGTCTTGGTTTTACAGAAAATGTTATTGATTTGTCATTGAATTAAAAAAAATATGTAATAAAAAGTTTTATTAAATTGTTGTCTTAAGAAAAATGTCATTAAAATTTTGTCTTAAGAAAAGTTATCCCCCTATGTTGGCGACAATTTTGAGGTACTATGCCATGTCAAAACTTTTCCCCAAAGAGGTATCGCACAGCTGCCCACTGTGTGATCTCCGGTATAAAAAGTACCTCCTTTACCCCTGTTCCTTAGTTGAATGTTCCTGAGCAAATTTTACAGTGGAATGTCCCTGAGCAAAATTACAAAATAATAATAATATACATATGATATTTATTTCAAGTTAATGGTAGGTAAAAGGGAATGTCCTACAAGTTTTTTCTAGGATAGGGGGTATATTAATTTTTTTTTGCTTTAAAACTATATGAGGGACCCCGTATACGCAAACCATATTCAACTAGAATCATTACTTCGCTTTCAAATTCATTGGAAGCGTTTGATTGTCGTGAGATGTTGCATTCATAGACTGATCTAGAATTTCCAAAATGGGTTTTATTGTCAAGGGTTTTAATGATTAGCCTGCAATTTTCTATCTGAAAAGATATTCATGCCTACCATTTATGTAATTAAGTAGATATGTGCTTGAGCCAAAATACACTTCAAGACCTTTACATAACTCTCTTTGTCCAAGTGCCCTTGCATGCCATGGTCCTTGCAGTTCCAATCGGATGTCAGGTAATGGTTGTTATTGTTGTTACATTGTGTTCTACACTGAGGCGGCAGTCCTTGCCGATGAAAGACTGCATCGGGTTAACCTGGTACGTACAACCGTGTGTCATTGGATTACTGGGTAATGAAGTTGTTGTTGTTGTAGCCACATTTTCATGTAGAGGTGATGATCATCGTCAAGCTTCAGTAGGTGAGCAAGCTCGTTCCGATCCAAAGGACCGATCGCCGCGGAAACAGGTTGGCCATTGGTTATTTAAAGTCGTCAATAACTCGCCTTGTCATATCGAGCATGAAGCATTCCATTATCCGCAACCTGTGTTCGCGCCCGGAAACTCGCAGCTAAGCTTCTCGTGTCAGCAATGAACACCACCCAGATCGGACCTCAATGTTCCAGACTGTGTGGTGCTCACAGCTATCCCGTGCCGGGTAATGATAATTCGATGGTGTGTTCGAAAAATTTAATATTAGTATATATCAGGCAGTTAAATTGTTTAAAATAGCATTTTTGGCTGCTAATTGGCTTCAATGAAATCTTTATATTTTTTAGCAACTACATATTTTAAAAAATAAGTCTCTAAGCCTCTCTATTAGCGCTATCCCTATGCCCTACAATAAACCTCAAAATCTGTATATGACAATTTGTAGTACTTCTAGACTATAACTTTCAAAAGATTTTCAATTCTCATGGGCGTCCGACACGAATTAGACATTTAATACAAGATTTCTTACCATTTTTTATAGAACAAATAGCGTTCTAAATGAAAATAATCTATGACACTTACCTTTTGTTGCATATTTGGCATTCAACGTCTTTGTCTTTGCTGTGGGTACGTAAATGATTTTTGAATATTGTGTAATTACGGAATTGTTTAAAACAATGTTCGCACTCATAATTTTCAAGTATATCGACATTATCAGGATGTTGGCTGCTAATGTGAGAGGTCAAATCTCTGGAATTAGATAGTACCTCATTGCACATTTTGCATCTGTAACAAAAGTGGGAAAATAAATTATTTTTGTATATTTACATTTATTCTGTATAATAGATATACTTGAATGCATCGGGATTTTTGTGCCATTGAAGATGATCGGCCAAGGGCCGTTGTTTTTCATAAACTGTATCACAACATTTTATGTAAGGTGTACGCGTGTGAGCCAATAAAAAGTGTTGTCTTAATTCTTTCCATGTGTTAACTTGAACTTGACAAATGTCACATTTTAATTCCATTGAAGTTGCTATAAGCTCTTGCGCTGATAGATTCTTTTTTCTTTCGCCTTTCTTTCTGGGTTCTTTTGGTTCTTTTCTCTCCTTTGGCACTTTACGTTCTTTCCGTTCCTTAGGTTCTTTTGGTTCCTTGCGTTCTCTTGGTTCTCTGCGTTGCTTGCGTTCTTTTGGTTCTTTCGGCGTGCCCTTTGTTGTGTATTTTCGCTTTAATGTGATTTTCTTCTTAGTTTTCAAGTTTATTAAAGGTACATCGTCTGGAATGCATATAATATACATATTAAACTTAGTTTAATTTATGTTTTTAAAATATCAATAATATTATATTATCTATATACCTATGTAATTTTTTAAATTTGGTGCAAGTTTTCAATATGTTAAGTGAAAACCCTAACAAGGGTCTTGAAACTTCGCTTTTATTTGAAATAGTTTTTAAATTTTCATGTAAGACAAATTATTATCGCGTCAAAGCTGCTTTATATGTTTCAAAAGTTTTGCCCAAGGCGTAAACCTATGTAACTTTTTTTTGTACCAGACAGGCGTACAAGTGATACTAGTTGAGAATATTGAAAACTCTTATTCTTACAGCTTTCAAGTTGTCATGTTAGGCAAATAATGCTCGCATCAAAGCTGCTTTATATATTTCAAAAATTTTGCTAAAATTATTTCATGCCAATGGTAATGAAGTTTTGAGGCTTTGCTTTGTAATTTAGGTTTGCTCATACGGACTTAGCTCGTCTCAAAGCTGTGGTAATAACAAAGATTTGTGGCCAAGTGTTAAAATCAGGGGAAACTACATTATACAGTGTACTACTTTGTTGAGCATTTTTCCATTACACCGTTTTGAAATGTATAGATAGAGGTTAATGTATAGGGTAAAGGTTAAAGGTCGAATATACAAAAAAAAAAAAAAATACAAAAACAAACAGTTTGGCTCATATACCTACATACTTATTTTTAATGTATAAGCTTTATTTTTTATGTTTTACCCTCTGATGATTGTAAATCGGCGCTGTCAATGTCAACACCGTCATCCGCAAACACGTCCTCTTTATCCAAATCCACATCATCATCTAGCACATCCGTTGCTATCACTTCTTGCTCATCCTTTTCATCATCTGCCTCGGTTTTCATGATATCAATAGGACTTTCGAACATTGCTTGTTCGATTTCCTTGGCAACGTTGCTAATCTTATCATTACCATCCACTTTGTTGCTATCGTCATTGTTCTTAACATCGACATCCCGGCTATCATGACTTTCTTCTTTAAGCTCAACTTCCAGAAAATTGTTATGAAGTGTACATTGCTTCCCTTTCACGTCTTGATAGAATTTATGAAATTCCTCCAAGTGGTCATGGCAATCCTGACATATCATTGTGGAGACAACATCATCTTGCCTAACCTGATAAAGAAAAAAATCAGTTAATAGAAGTTTTTTACAACACATACACAATGGTTAATTATCAATTACAAAAACAACAACCAACCTCAATATCTAGGTACTTTTCAATATGTTTTACCATTTCGAGTGCTTCAGTTGCACAGTTTAAATCTTGGTATAATTTTATTACAGATTCACTAGGAATTGCTTTTAGACACAAACGGCAAACCATTTTATTGGTATTTTTCCAATTTGCAATTTTTTGTCTCGGACACCAAGAAAATGGGATGTGTATATTTTCTTCTTTCTATCTTAATCACAATGCAATGATAGCAAACATGTGATGTGTCATCGGCATGCGTTGCCAACATTTTGGGTTAAAAAATGTCTATCCCATTAGGCTAGGAAAATAAATGGCTCGGAGTGTACATGACTTTTGACAGGCATGTTCCGGTGACCGCAATCGGAATAATTTTGGTAATTTAATTCTTATTTATGTTCCGGTGATCGGAAATCGCAAACATTTTCAGATTTCAAATCAGTCAGTCAACAGTCAACACTCCAAAATCACTGCTATCGCTGTTGGCATATTTTGCTAATTCACTGCAAACAAACAGGAAAATAAACAGCTGATAATATTTTCCTACAAAATATTGCAAAATAATGTGATTTTCTTCTTAGTTTTCAAGTTTATTAAAGGTACATCGTCTGGAATGCATATAATATACATATTAAACTTAGTTTAATTTATGTTTTTAAAATATCAATAATATTATATTATCTATATACCTATGTAATTTTTTAAATTTGGTGCAAGTTTTCAATATGTTAAGTGAAAACCCTAACAAGGGTCTTGAAACTTCGCTTTTATTTGAAATAGTTTTTAAATTTTCATGTAAGACAAATTATTAT
This sequence comes from Stomoxys calcitrans, assembly GCF_963082655.1. NCBI lineage: Eukaryota > Metazoa > Arthropoda > Insecta > Diptera > Muscidae > Stomoxys > Stomoxys calcitrans. The sequence continues at coordinate 135,190,184 of NC_081555.1, forward strand.
CGCGTCAAAGCTGCTTTATATGTTTCAAAAGTTTTGCCCAAGGCGTAAACCTATGTAACTTTTTTTTGTACCAGACAGGCGTACAAGTGATACTAGTTGAGAATATTGAAAACTCTTATTCTTACAGCTTTCAAGTTGTCATGTTAGGCAAATAATGCTCGCATCAAAGCTGCTTTATATATTTCAAAAATTTTGCTAAAATTATTTCATGCCAATGGTAATGAAGTTTTGAGGCTTTGCTTTGTAATTTAGGTTTGCTCATACGGACTTAGCTCGTCTCAAAGCTGTGGTAATAACAAAGATTTGTGGCCAAGTGTTAAAATCAGGGGAAACTACATTATACAGTGTACTACTTTGTTGAGCATTTTTCCATTACACCGTTTTGACATGTATAGATAGAGGTTAATGTATAGGGTAAAGGTTAAAGGTCGAATATACAAAAAAAAAAAATACAAAAACAAACAGTTTGGCTCATATACCTACATACTTATTTTTAATGTATAAGCTTTATTTTTTATGTTTTACCCTCTGATGATTGTAAATCGGCGCTGTCAATGTCAACACCGTCATCCGCAAACACGTCCTCTTTATCCAAATCTACATCATCATCTAGCACATCCGTTGCTATCACTTCTTGCTCATCCTTTTCATCATCTGCCTCGGTTTTCATGATATCAATAGGACTTTCGAACATTGCTTGTTCGATTTCCTTGGCAACGTTGCTAATCTTATCATTACCATCCACTTTGTTGCTATCGTCATTGTTCTTAACATCGACATCCCGGCTATCATGACTTTCTTCTTTAAGCTCAACTTCCAGAAAATTGTTATGACGTGTACATTGCTTCCCTTTCACGTCTTGATAGAATTTATGAAATTCCTCCAAGTGGTCATGGCAATCCTGACATATCATTGTGGAGACAACATCATCTTGCCTAACCTGATAAAGAAAAAAATCAGTTAATAGAAGTTTTTTACAACACATACACAATGGTTAATTATCAATTACAAAAACAACAACCAACCTCAATATCTAGGTACTTTTCAATATGTTTTACCATTTCGAGTGCTTCAGTTGCACAGTTTAAATCTTGGTATAATTTTATTACAGATTCACTAGGAATTGCTTTTAGACACAAACGGCAAACCATTTTATTGGTATTTTTCCAATTTGCAATTTTTTGTCTCGGACACCAAGAAAATGGGATGTGTATATTTTCTTCTTTCTATCTTAATCACAATGCAATGATAGCAAACATGTGATGTGTCATCGGCATGCGTTGCCAACATTTTGGGTTAAAAAATGTCTATCCCATTAGGCTAGGAAAATAAATGGCTCGGAGTGTACATGACTTTTGACAGGCATGTTCCGGTGACCGCAATCGGAATAATTTTGGTAATTTAATTCTTATTTATGTTCCGGTGATCGGAAATCGCAAACATTTTCAGATTTCAAATCAGTCAGTCAACAGTCAACACTCCAAAATCACTGCTATCGCTGTTGGCATATTTTGCTAATTCACTGCAAACACACAGGAAAATAAACAGCTGATAATATTTTCCTACAAAATATTGCAAAATAAGTCAGTAAAATTTAAAAATATTAACGAATATTAGATTAATAACATGTTTTAGCTTTTTATCTATTATACAAATGCTTTTGTGCCATTGCAAGATGGTATTTGATAATGTAGTATAATAATTTTGTTATTTTAAACGTTTCTTCTAAAATAGATAAAAAGTAATTGACACAAATATTCGCAATGCGTTACAATAAGGCAAAACATTTGACTCACTTCTGTTACAGCTGTTAAAGTGTTGCCAACAACATGTAATGTAAATAGAATGAAAATTGCACGAAGACCGTGGAGTCAACCTATCCTTGTACGAATTTATTACGATTTTTATTCGCAAATTCACATGAAAATCTGAACAAGGCTGATTATCTTGTGCTAACTGTACGTAAAGGTAACGATTTGCGGCCATCCATCTATGAATGACGATACGGTTCTACCGACTAGTTACAGTAAACAATTAACAGCTGTTGTTTATTTTTTGTTATAAATTAAATTTACACCCAAAGTATATCGCCCACGGTTTTTTGAGTATTTACTGATAACTTTTTAATGGAGAATTTAATAAACATACTATCTACTTGCTATATACCTAAATAAAGTTTAAAAGAAATGGATAATTGCATGGTATGTCTGGAATCCAATGGGGATGTATATTCCCGCCTCAGCATCAATTCGGATGAATGGAATAAGTATAATGTACAACATATTATTGAGAAACACCTTTGGTGGTGGACCAAAAACCATTTCTCATGGATATGTCACGAATGCTGGTCCTCACTTTGGTCTTTCCACACATTTTATTTGCGAGTGCAAAAATCGCAGAATATGCAATTTTTGACGCTGATTAGTGGTGAGCCAACAAAGGCAGAGGAGGCGGATGATGATGAGAACGTGACTGAAAATCCAGAAGAACTTTATGAAGACCTAATACCATTGGCCAAACGTAAACGAGGGCGTCCAAAACTATTTGAAGAAAATCTCAACATCACCGTGGCAGACGTGGACATTAAAAGCGAGACCGGTTCCCTTATTTCTGATCATCATGAACAAAATTCAACTATTATGTCCGATGAAGAAGGTCCCGAGTGTGATGAATTTCAAGACGATTGCAGTAGCAGCAAACTATCTTCCGCATCGGAAGAGATTGTAAATGTCCCAATTGAAAAAAGTAGGAAAACAGCATCATGTAAGAAAAATAAACCCAAAGATGATGGAGCTTCCTCAATCCATTTAACAAAAAAATATGATAGCTTTATCGCCGAAAATCATGAGTTATTTTGCTCTCTCTGTCACATTCCACTTTCGGATTTTCAAAACTTGATTCTTCATTTTCAAAAGGACCATAGCAGCACCAAACCTTTTGCCATGTGCTGTGATAAGAAATTCTATAAACGGGCAATATTTGTGGACCATCTGTATGTGCACAAAGATCCGGAATATTTTAAATGTAAACACTGTGAGAAAGTGCTTTCGAATCGGCGGTGCTTGAAAAACCATTTAGAATCGCATGATGAGTCCCGAAAAGCGAAATATAATTGTGAGGAATGTGGAAAAAATTTCTTCAGAAGTGGTAGTCTGGCGAAGCACAAGCTTCTGCATGTGCCCGAGGAGGAAAGAAAGTTTCAATGTATAGAGTGTGATAAAAAATTTGCTTCGGAAAGCTTAAGAACACAACATATGAAAGTAACGCATTTAAACAAATATGCAAAAATATGTGATGTGTGCGGCAAAGCATTTCGCGAGAGGTATTCATTTCAACGTCATTTGTCTGAGCACACTGGAATACCTACACCAAATATAGAATGCGACCTATGCGGTATGAAGCTCACAAGTATCTATGGTCTCAACAGACATCGAAGATTGCGGCACACTGAAGAAAATATGCAAGAACAGATCTGTCCATATTGCTCCAAAGTTTCGCCTAATATTGCAGCTCATAAAAGTCATATCCAGTATTCTCATACAATGAAAAGGAGGCATGCTTGTCACCTATGCGAAAAGGCTTTTCGGCGACCTAAAGAATTAAAAGAGCATTTAAGCACCCATACAGGCGAAGCCTTATATACTTGTCCCCATTGCCCGAGAACCTTTATTTCGAATGCTAATATGCACAAGCATAGGAAAAATGAACATCGGAAAGAATGGGAGGAAAATCGTTCACAAAATAGATTATTATTAAAAGTATCTGAAGGCATAAGCAAAGTATTATAAGTCACCATCATTGCGGTTGAAAGTGTCATAATTTTTTAAGACAGTTTTATTTATTTATTTTTTTTTTGTCATATTGCATGTTTAATGTCTGATGATATTTTAAGCCAATTCGTGAAACAATTTTAATTTTGTTGTAGTTTAAGTTCTATAGATTAAATCCATTTCGCAACCGCAATTCCGTATAGCCATATCGTTTATAGTAATATTTCCCCCCTGCATACCAAATTTCAATTATGTTTTGTTTTTTTTATACATACATACATATGTGTGCATTAATAGAAATTAAGCACATTTGTCCGCATATACTTCGAAAAGTATCAATTATTTCTTGCTAAAGGAGATATAAAATTTAAATAATATATATCATTTCCAAATATTATTTTGCGTTTTTGTATAATTTTAAACTTTTTAAGTATATATTTTGTAGACATAATAAAATAAATTAAACATTTTATCAAATGCATAAAATAAGACATGAACTCTTACCATTTGTATTTTCTCAAAACTTGGTAACATTAATTTTTGACAAGATATTAGCACGGATTAGTTGGGAGCTACCGGACGCACAGGATTGCGGATAGTAGGATGGTCATTACGGAGCAGCTGCAACTGCAGTCGCTGACAATCTGCAGTATCAAGTGAGAGGACGGGCGGCACAGGCTCATGCTTAAATACTGAATGCGTATGATGCTCTATATGTGGCGCCTTAAATAACAAATGATCATTATGTTCCCGCCGCGATCGGTCCTATAGGGTGGAACTAGCTCTCTTACGTATAGGAATTTGAGGGTCGCTACCACCATATGTAAATGTGAAAAAACATTGTGGGTCTCTGTCTATATTCTTCGCTTGCTATTTACTCCTTTTCCTTCTTTCAGTGCGAACATAATGGAGTCTCCGAATGAAGAGACTTAGAACCCAGGTTGCAACCCTATCTCTATAATCTACATAAGCAATTAACCATGCATGGCCGGTTTTTTTCTTTCCACCGACTGTCGGTCTCTCAAAAAATCAGATTGTTGGGTGCAACCGTGTTTTTTTATGAAAAAAAATGTAATCGTTTTAATGGCAAACTAAAAATATGATAATGGCCCCACACGCCCTCCAAAATAAGATAATGGTTTGTATATGTTCGTCCGATTTTGAGAAATAATGCAATAAAGTGCTCATTTGTTACCCATTTGACAGGAAGGATTTTCTAAGAGACACTGCAAGCACATTTTTTGATCAATCTTGCCAACATTTTGCACAAAGCTTTCCCCGACGACTACCAAATTATCGGAGTAGTTTGCTTGAAATCGGTTCAGAATTAGATATAGCTCCCATGTTCGTTAGATTTTGGGTAATTTGCAATAATGTTGTTATTTGTGAACCGTAGTTATTACAGTTTGAACATATTTGCTCCTAATTTGATACGGATTATTCAAAAACCCATCTGAAAACATCCGCCGAAGTCCATCAACATTGGTTCCGAAATGGATATAGCTCCCACATTGTACTTATATGGTAGGTGTAGGTGTACAGTCGGCACCGCCCGACTTCCTGACTGGTTGGTTTTAATTTTGCAACAAGGAATAACATAATTCTTGGATGTCTTTCTATTCTTTCTAACCCCATGAGTATAAATTTCATGTTCAGATATTCTATAGAAAGGAAATCCAGCTTCACAATTTTATTTAATTTTTTTTTGATTGATTGCGAATTTTTTTAAACAATTTTAAATACATTCACAGTTTGTTCATAAAAATGCATTTATTACATATTGCATTTAAATACCTATACAGAGAAAGCTTAATATTTACATTGGTGAGCTTTAAGATAATTAAATAACACCGTCTTATCTTGATGAGGAAAGTGATACACTTTTTGACTTACATATTAAGAGAGTTTAAGCAAGTTATGATTAATTTAAGAAGAGTACTGGAATTTAACGTATACATTTCATGAGAAGATAGTAAAATGATCAAAATGTTCCACTTTATATTTGTGCATTTCTCGTATATTTCTTTTATGAAATATTTACAAAGGACAAAAACATTTGAATATAAAAAAATTAAATTTAAATAAATAGTTTTTTAAGGACACTGAAATAATCTAAGTAATATAGTAATTTGGTATACCAACACTTCTGGCAGGTAATGTAGGTTAGGCCATAGTTTTATTCCCAAAACTAAACACATTTCCACATTATAGTCCATTGTGAAAACCCAGTAAAACTTATAGTAATGTATAAAAAAAGTATATTAAAAATAGTTCGAACAAAAAAACAACAAACTTAAAATACTTTATTATTACTATTACTAAGATATAGACTTGCTAAAAGGCAGTGTATTTTTTAAGGACAATCTGCATTCGAATCTTCTTTGGCCGCATTATTTGTTTCTCTTTGCTTAATTTCTATACATTTTGCCTTGTACAGTTTGTTTTTGCCCAACTTAAAGGCTCTTTTAACAGACTCCTTGTATGCATCGAATGTTTCACATTCCGATTCTGCAGCAGCAAAGAACAAATCGTTTATATTTTCAAATGATTTGAATGATTTCTTTCCTTGACTGCCATCGAAGTTAAAATCTTTGATTATATTATCGCCCAACAAATTGCGGAAATTTTTGAGAAATCCCCCTCTTTTGATGATTTTCTTAACGGTTTCTAATAACTCGTTACTATCTTTAGTCCTCAATGTATGCTCCAGTTCGGCCATGCTCTCTAGTGTTTCGATGGGGAAGAGTTTTACAATTTTCTTTTTTTCTTCATTTTTATCCATTAGTTCAGTTAGACACATTTTAATTTCAAATAATTCATTAACAACAAACTGATGTTGACTATGAATTTCTCTGCGAAGTACTTGCGTCTGACCTTCGATATGCTTTTGGATGCACTTTAACATGGTCGTCATAGCTATAAATAAAAGAAGCACAGATTGGTTTAAAAAAATCTACGACATTCACGTGGTTAGTTTAAAAACTAATAGGAAAATTTGAGTGTTAAGTCTTTTGAATTGAAACAAGTAAAAAGGCATTAAGTTCGGCCGGGCCGAACTTTGGATACACACCTCTTCGGGTATATATGTAAACCCCCTTTCGTCACAATCCAGTGAAAATTGGATAACTTATGCACCCAAATTCGGCACGGACATTGAGTGGTCTAATAAATATAAGTAACTGTTAAATTTTGTAGAAATATTGGCCTTTTTGGCAACTATTGTATATCCAAATATAAATCGATCTGAACCATAAATGACACAGATGCCGAAAAGCCCAACATAAGTTATTGCGTCAAATTTCAACGAAATCGGATAATAAATCCGCCTTCAATAGGGTCAAGACTTTACATTGAGAGATCATTCTATACGGCACCTATAACCAATCTGGACCACATTAAACAAGGATATAATCGTCCTATTTTATTCTAACTCCACTACAATATCCGTATTTATATTTTAATAGGGGCTGGTCTCCATCATATTTTATTCAGGTCCCAAGAACTCATATACTAGTAACATTTTCAGACAATAACTTTGCTTTTTATGGGATTACGACCCTAAATTGGAAGATCGGTCTATATGACAGCTATATCTATATAGTCTGATCTGACTCATATTTGGGTCGGATGTCGGGAGGCTTAAAACAACTCACTTTCAAATTTTATCGAAATCGGGTAATAAATAAAGATTTTATGAGCTTCAGACCCTTTATTGGCATATTGGTCTTTATGACTGCTATATCTAAATACAGTCCGATCTATACCATTTTGGGTCAGATAGCGGGAGGCTCAAGATAACTCACTGTTGCAATTTTCAGCAAATTCGGGTAATAAATAAAGCTTTTATGGGTTTCAGACCCTTTATCGGCAAATCGGTCTATATGACAGCTATATTCAAATATATCTCGATCTGAATCATATTAAGGACCGATGGTGAGAGGCTAAAGAAAACTCACTCAATTCAGCGAAATCGGTTAAAAAATATGTCGTAGGGCTTAAAATAACCGACTGTTTCGAATTTCAGCGGAATCGGGTAACGTTTTATTTGTTACCCAATTCCGCTGAAATTCAAAACAGTCGGTTTATGGGCTTCAGACCCCTTATCGGCAGATTGGTCTATTTGACAGCTATATCTAAATATAGTCCGATATTAACAATATTTGGGTACTATGTTGGGAGGTCTAAAACTACTCACTGTTTCAAACTTCAGCGAAATCGAAAATTAATTTCGATCTGAAACCTATTTGTGTCAAAAGTCGGGAGGCCCAAAAATACTCACTGTTTCAAATTTCAGCGATATCAGATAAAAACTAAAGCATTTATGGGCATAAGACCCTTTACTGGCAGATCGGTCAAAAAGACGTATCTTTGCCAAATTTCAGCTCAATGCCTCAATTTTTGTAGGGTGTAGAGTGATTACAACAGACACACGGACATCGTTAAATCGTCTTAGAATTTTACGACGATGTGAAATATATATGTATATATATATATATATATATATATATATATATATATATATATATATATATATATATATATATATATATATACTTGTTAGGGTCGGAAATTGATATTTCGATGTGTTGCAAACGGAATAACTAAATGAATATACCCCCTATCCTACGGTGATGGGTATAAAAAAAAGAAAAAGGCAAATAGGAATAGTGCCGAGACGTGTGCACGTGAGTCGTGAGTAGTCGTATCACACGTGAGTCACGTGATTCGTGAGTGAGATCCAAATATAATTACGTGATTGTGCGTAAGGGTTTTTGAATTAAATATCTTGGTGCGTGAGCGTGAATCACAACGCTACTCACGGACACACGAGAAAATCACGAACCGCGAGATATAACGACTCATAGGAAAATCACGACTTAAGTCTAGTACTACTTCATTCACAGCGAAAATGCCTATTAAATTATTGCGAAATCCGGCGAACTCTTTTCTTTGTCAGAACACAAACAAAAGTCAAACAACAAAACACAACCAAGACAAAAATAAAGATTGTAACAGAGTTGATTCCGCCCATTTCGTTAGCATTTAATTACATTTGCAATTAAAATTATGCGAAATTTATCCTGATGTAGCGACATGTTGTTACTATTTTGCTCATAGAACTCAGTACCACTTGTACGGAATGTGTTCGCATTATCTTCGTCACCATTTTTTTACAGTGCGTTTTAACAGTTGTTCGGGTGAAAAGTCGAAGTCAGTACTTGGCTTTAGGGTTAGTTATTGGAATAAATATCTACTCAGACAGCCAGGCAACTATTAAATCACTGGATAACGTATTTCTGAACACAAAACCTCCCTCGACTGTCGCAGATCTCTCAACGAGATGGCTTAACAATTCAAAATTTACCTTTTCTGGGTGCTGGGCCACTTACACATTTCAGGGAAACTGGAATCTGTGGGTATGCCTCTAGCGACATATAAGCTAAGTTTTCAGGACCCGGCCCGAAGGACAACGAATATTAGATAGTCATAAAGAGGGGGCTGTGAGCATTCCAAATCTATGTGGCCTAATCTATACATGAAGAGGTCTACCGCTTTGCTGTCACTGCCAAGAACATACGTCTTAGTCATTGTGTCCATCATGACAGGTCACAGTCTAATCGGAAAACATGCTGACAGACTGAGGGTTGCCAGTAACAACTTTTGCAGAAGTTGTGAGGACATCGAAGAAGAAGAGACTATGGAACACCTTTTGTGTGTGTCTCCCGCACTGGCAGTCAGAAGAAGTTCCACTTTAGGTTCTCATTTCTTTGAGAACCTGTCTGATTTAGCGGATATGAACATTCGCAAGTTCTTAGGCTTTTGAAGCGATCTGGATGGTTCATCGTTAGGAACTAGAAGGCATCTTCCAATGGACAAAAATGTCAAGTGTGTTTGATGGCAGGCTGCCACTTAAACCTAACCTAATCTACTTTTTCGCCTATTTTTCTTCTACTTTTCGCCGACGTTTGCAGAAAAATTATTTGCTTCATGGAAAAATATTTTTTCAACCGTGATTTGCAAGTTTTTCGTTAGTCGTGATTATAATTTTGCGTGAACGTGAGCGACATAAAAAAGTCGGGCATTAATATTTTCTATGTCTCGTGAGCATGAGTGAAAAATCACTCACAAGCACATCTCTAGTGGCCACTATACTTCGTTATACAATATTGTATATTGTTGTATCCCCTGTTCCTTAATGGAATGTTCATCGGAAATTTAGTACTATATGGAAGTACGCAGTGTGTAGTACTTACTACTATTTGCAACGATCGGCTTGCAGTGAAAGTTACATAAGCACATTTTAATAAGTGCACCCATACATATAAGACAAAGATCCTGAAATTTAGCACTCATGATGACTCTCAGGATAGATTAAATTAAACAGACGTTATGCTTCTCATAAGGATATAGAAACCATTGTGGTCTAATCATTTCCTAAGGGAAAGGGTACTAAAACTAGCTTTTCCTAGGAGAAATGGTACTAAAATTACTTTTTCTATGCATAAGAGTAATAAAACAGCCCATAATGACGAGAGGAATATGTGTCTGAAGATAATCCAAATTCCATTAAGGAACAGAGGGCAAACTTCTCACATATCAATGAGTGCTGCCCGATTCAAGTTAAAGCTCAGTGATAGGAGACCTCCTTTCTATAATCAAGTCTGAACGGCGTGCTTCAGTGCTCAAATTTTTTAACCAATAACTTGGACAATTTTTTGGACAATGCAACGTGCGCTGCAAGCAAAACAAATAACCACATAAGTAAGAAAAAAATATGCATAACAACATCATCCTTCTGAAACTCATTCATCCTACCCACACTGGCCGCAACCTTTTCCTCATTGTATTTCTGATATCTGACTATTTTGGCCTCAGCTCGACGTCTCATAACATCCGTTCCCTTCCCCGAAACCAAGTATCCCAAATAGTCTATCGTGGTGTTAGCAAACTTACTTTTTTGGAATTTCAATCCCAGTCCATTCTCCACTAACCCGTCGTAGCAAATCCTAGCAACAACCATGTCATCCAGGTATATCAACACCTCATTCCTTTCCAAGAAGTCCTTAAAATCCCACTAACAAACCGTTGGAAAATTGTTGGACCATTTCTCAATGTGAAAAGGTAAGCGCAGAAATTCGAATTAACCCGTCGGCATAACAAACGAAGTGGATTTCACAGAGTCCTCTGCCATTTTCGCCTAGTATAAACCAGACTTCAAATCCATCACTGTGAAGTACGTCTTTCCTTCCAAATGTTCCAGACAATCCCCAATAACAAGCAGGGGTAATTATCCCTAACTATTACCTTGTTGAGTGCCCTGTAATCTATAAACTAGTTTCGCCCGATTTGTTCTTAGTCAATGCAATGGGAGAGGCGTATGGAGAATCCCCAGACTGAATCACCCCATTCCGCAGAAGATCATCTATTATGCGACCAATTTCCCTTTTTAGGCAAATGAGAGACGTCACGGTGAACAAAAATTTGATGGCACTGGCATAGTATTGGACTTAGCAAAATAATCACACTCCACAATCTTCAAAATCTCCAACTTCTCACACTTGACTAGGCCGAGAGTCCAATCCACGTCAGGCCTTGCATCATCACTCATATCGATACTACATGCAAATTTTGCCCATGAACATTCCCCTAAGGAACAGGGGCAAATCAATATCAATGAGTGCAGTCCGATTCAGGGCCTGAGTGCAGTCTGTCGTTCTTGTCCAAAAGCCCGATCCCCGCGGATACAAGGCGCCAACAACTAGCCTTGCCATATCGAGCACCATAGGCAACCAGTATTTGTGCAAGACCCGATGCCGATCGGCTTCTTTTTGACACTCTCCGCTCATCCGCGACTGCCTTCACAGCTTCTCCGTATGGAGCATTCCACTATCCGCAACCTCTGGACGCTCCCGGTAGCTCGCAGCTATGATTCTCGTGACAGCAATGCACATCACACAGACCAGACCTCAATGTTCCAGCCTGTGTGGTGCTCACAGCTATCCCGTGCCGGGCATATAATTGGGCTTTAATATCGTTTCATGAATCTGATTAATCATTCGCAATATAGGCTAGCGATTATGAATTTTTCCTCCGGAGAGCACCCTTTAATGTCAGTAATTGCCTCAAAGTCTGCAATCCATTTCATTATGCCGTAGTCGTCGTCTTCACTGAATCTAGGCAGAGAACTTTCAATGTCTGAGAAATTCATATTGCTCTGCCTTATGTTATCGTCACTCGGATTCGTTATGGCCACTGCTTCCATTTTTAGGTTTACTTCAGTTCTTCAATTGCTTAAATCTCTTAAGATTTTTCTCGCCGTCTTAGGTTTTTTCTTTCTTTTCTAGTTTTCTTAAGACTTTCTGAGTTGTTTTTCTTTGTGAGCGTTGTTTGTAGACCACCTGAGGTTGTTGTTGCTTTTACGGTTGAAACAGGTTGCTTTTACGGTACCAAGTACAGGCCTTAAATTATTATACATATATACAAATGATCTCACATACATATACAAGGGCACAAACCTACCTGGTGAATCAAATGTTCAGAATTCTGGCAAAGTTGGCAAATTCATTCGAATTCGTATACGAAGTCTGTCCGAATTCTTAACGAAAAATATATGGATTGGTTGACACGATTTCGAAACGAAATCTCGGAGGGAAATCGGACGGTTTTGTCGAATTCGGACTGAATTCTGAGTATAAACCATGGGAATTTGAAAACGTCGTTCAGAATTCTGAAATGAACTCTTATTAAAATCGGATATATTTTCCAACGTGTCGTTTCGAATTCGGTGATAACGTACGGTGCCCCAAAGGCTTTTAAGTACGGTGTAGAGCACGCTTTTGTTTCGAAACAGGGCCCAATAAGTACTTTAACTCTCCTTAGCGTAGCAAGAAAGAAGAAAGCTTTAATTTCCACTATTCCGATACAAACTAATCTTCAATGCTATGAACAACAAACACATAAACATTGCCAATCTCTTTTTGTTGTGCACTTGAACATTTTTTGAATGTCACTGCAAGTGCTTTATTAGGCCGCAGTACAGCGACGGACCGCTTCGTTTGATTTGCATGTTTGCGCTCTTTTATTTTGATCTTCAAAAACTTTTCGTGATTTTTCGAACATCTTTCAGCTCGAGATCATAATCAAAGCTTTCTATTCAATTTTGAAATTTTCAATAATTTTTTTTAATTGAATATCCAATTTTTTTAATTGAAAATGTTTTTAATCGCCTTTTTCAAAAACCTTAATGTTATCATATTCGTGATTGAAGCAGTTTCAATTAAAACTCTAATTGGATCAATTAATTTCATGGTTCAAACCGGTTTTAATTTTTTGTAGTCTGCGGTAATCTTTCGTATGATTTTGCCAAATGTATGTTAGTTGTAGCAGTGTGTTGTACACCGAGTCAATCCGCTACGTACAACCGGCTGCCATGGGATTGAATGTATGGTTGTTGTTGTTGTTGTTGTAGCAGTGTGTTGTACACTGAGGCGGCAGCCCTTGCCAATGAAGGACTCCATCGGGTCAATCCGGTACGTATAACCGGCTGCCATGGGATTGAATGTATGTTAATGATCTTATGTACCATCAGAATGCTCACAAATTTATCTTTGAAAAGTTCAGCAGGTTATTTACCCTTGTCCGTGGTTACTTCGTCCCGAGGTCCCTGTATGCAATACAGCTTTAAGTAGTATCCATTTTGACAAAACCTTTGGTATCCATACAAGTTCAACAGCATTCACGTTCCCCGTGGCTGCATAGCCCACACCGTCTGATACTGTCAACAATCAGTCAACACCCTAGATCAAATCACTTGATAATCTACACAGATATGTTGCTCGCTAATTCTGATCGTAAAAGTCGCAAACTTTTTCCTTGCCGATTATCACGCAGTGCCAGCATTCTTGTACTCGGCGACTAACCGCAATCTAATCAAATTCTTTCTCAGGTGACCTGAATATCTAAATATACCTTTTTATGGAAAAATCAGTTCTTTTTGAATAATTTTTGTCTATGGTTTATTTAAAAATTAAAAACTACTTTAATACAGAAAGGTATTATTCAAGAATATTAGGAGTACTAAAATAAGGAAATTAAATTAAAATAAGTTTATTTATAAATTAAATGCTTAAAGCCATTTCTTTCTTTTTCAGCTTTTTGCCAACACGATCTTTGGCATGTACTACGTGCTGTTGGCAAACTCTGTTTATGTCCGCAATAGTAGCGTTCTTGTATTTAGTTTGGCATATATCTAATAAAGAAATTTCATTAAAAATCTTTTGTTAAATTTTAAAATGTATACAAAAAATTTCAACCTTTTATTATTTTAAATGTTGCAAATTCCTGAATACTCGGCTTTTCGGGTGTTCCTCGCCACGTTAATCCTACGGCCATTTCATCACTTATTATTGATTTTATGGCCATTTTCATAAATGAAGGCATGTCTTTACCTCCAAGCCGTAGTATTAAACTTTTCTGAAATATTTAAAAAAATTTATTGTATATCTCTTTAAAACCTTAACAAATATGAAATATTCCTACCAGCTGAACTCTCATGTCATCTTCCAGCGATATCTTTCCGTCGAATTTCTTAAAGTCTTCAAACGAATAAAACGGCATGGGGGGCAAAAGAGATGTATCTTCTTCTGGGGGAAACACAACTTTTTGCTTTTTAACTTCATGTCGCAGTGCTACTAACTCCTCCGTTAAACTAATTATAAGATTCTGATTAGTTTCATCACGTGATCTTATATCGATTTTTAACTTATGAATCTCTTTTAATAGCTGAGCATATTGTAAAAATGTGTCCATTTCGTTTGTCTTTAATGCTAAATTTGCGGAACAAATAAAAAGTTCTCTATGTGAATTGGTGAACAAAATTGTAAACAAAAGTTCTATATGCTAAAAAAAATATCTTATGATTAACGTTAGAAAATCAAGACATTAATACAAATTTCATACTATGTTTTTCAAAATTAGAAAAAATTGTAATGTTACAAGATTACATTCCGAGTGAAGATGCTTTACTTGGCTTAGGTTAGCTTAGAGTGGCAGTCTATTTTCAAAACAGATTCACTTAAGACTATTTTAGTCAACTGTGATACCACAGAAGCGACGGATCAGGCCGTTGCAGCCACTCCGTATGGAGCATTCCACTATCCGCAAGCTGCGGTCCGGTAGCTCACAGCCAATTCTCGTGACAGCATTGAACATCACACTGATCGGACCTCAATGTGCCAGCCTGTGCGGTTCTCACCACTGTCCCCGCGCTGGTAATATGAGCATGTTGCCAACTCTACTACCAGGCCGACTCTAAAAACTTAGCTTCACAAAAAAGAAGCAAGCAATAGTAAGTTTTTATAGGTAATTGAATACCAACAGATTTTGCAGTACGAGACTCGTTAGACAGAGATAATTTTGTCTAGAAAATAAATAAATGATGCTAAAGTTTAATTTAAATAAAATGAGAGAATAGAATACTTACCACAAAAAACTATGATTCAATAAGTATTTTTATTATATCGCACTTAGATTGAAATTTTGAGCAACAAAAACTAATTTAAGCTCTTACACGTTTAAAATTAAATGATATTTTTACATTGCTTGAAATTATTATCGAATATATATTTTCAGACTTCATAAATTGGACAGACGCCATACAAAACACATCTTTCAATTTATATTAAAATGATAGCTCTCCGAATTAACCCCTAATGTAATAACCTTTAACGCAAAAAAAGAAATAACCCTCAAAAGTAATTTCATATTATTTGGGTTTATTTCGTTGATAAATTATATCATAATAATTCCCAAACAAACTTAAAACAAGTAAAAGTTTGCTAAGTTCCGCAAGGCCGAATCTTATAAACCCTCCACTATCGCATTTATCGAGTTATTTTCCCGGTATCCCTTTAGGTAAACAAAGGATAACGGAAAAGAAGTCGTATGCTATTGGAGCTATATCAAGTTATGGTTCGATTCGGACAATAAATGAATTGAATATTGGACACCATAGTAGAAGTTATTGTGTAAGATTTCAGTCAAATCGATTAAAAATTGCGCCCTTTATGGCCTCAAAAAGTAAAATAGGGAGATCGGTTTACAGCGGAGCTATATCAGGCTATAGACCGATTCAGACCATATTTGACACGTATATTGAAGGTCATAAGAAAAGACGTTGTACAAAATTTCAGCCAAATCAGATAAGAATTGCGTCCTGTAGTGGCTCAAAGAGTCAAAATTCAAGATCGGTTTATATGGCAGCTATATTAGATTATGGATCGATTTGAACCACACTTTGCACAGTTGTTGAAAATAACAGAACACCTCATGCAAAATGTCACCCAAATCGGATAGGAATTGCGCCATCTATAGGTCCAAGAAGTCTTAACCTCGGATCGGATTACATTTACAATTTCAACCGACCTACATTAATAAAAAGTATTTGTGGAAATTTTCAAGCGGCTAGTTTTACTCCTTCGACAGTTAGCATGCTTTCGACAGACGGACATGGTTAGATGGACTTAAAATGTCATGACGATCTAGAATGTATATACTTTATGGGGTCGAAGACGAATATTTCTAGGAGCTACAAACAGAATGACTCAATTAGTATACCCCAATCCTATGGTGGAGGGTATAAAAATGGGAATTATTTAATTTTTAAGGGGTGTTATTTCATTTGGTTCAAAATTGAATTTTTATTGAGTTTTTGCAAAAATTTCGTTGCGCCGAAAAAGATGCTTAATAAGAAGAATAAGTTGTATTCCCAGCAACGTATTTATTCATGCAATGCGCAAGCATTTTATCCATCCACATATATAATATTGTATTAGAAATTCATTTTAGCGTCTTTGAGAATGTTGTTAGAAGAGAAGGCAGGGCATACAGATTCTTCTACATAGACATCGCAACGACAGCTAACCGATATGTCTAGACATTTATTTCAATACATTTGCTTCATCGACGTCCAATTAACCCGGGCTACTACCTGTCTAAAAAAACACTCTTAAGATTTATATACCTATTTTGCTTCTTCTATACCTCAATACGTTTATATTGAAATTTTTAAGATCTAGATTTAACTGAATCCAAAAACAAATCATGTCCGTTTACACCGAGTTTTTGGAAATTTAAGTGACATACACAAGCGTACATGCGTATACATGAATGTGCATATTACGCACATCCACACACAATTCTTGAAAACACACAGTAGTTGTTGTAGTTGTTTTAACCACATTTACATGTGGAGGTGGCGATCCTTGTCATGCTCCTATAGATGAGCAAGCTCGTTGCGGCCCAAAAGACCGATCACCGCGATAATGGTTATTTAAAGGCGCCAATAACTCGCCTTGCCGTATCGAGAATATTTGTGCAGTGTCTGCGACTATCGTTGCAGCTACTCCGTATGAAGCATTCCATTACCCGCAACATGGGAACCCGGTAGCTCGCAGCTAAGCTTCTCGTAACAGCAATGAACACCGCACAGATCGGACCTCAATGTTCCAGCCTGTGTGGTGCTCACTGCTATCCCGTGCAGGGCACACAGTAGTCCAAGCTATTGGTTACTTTGGAACTAGTGAATAGACATGTTTGGAACTAGGGGCTACGCAGTAGTCCAGCCTAGTCTATTCACTAGTAGTAGTAATCAGTAATCAGGACTAGTTCCACTTTTGTTTACTTTCAGTGTAAACAACTGGTGAATTTAACATGGTTTTGTCATTGGTATAACCATGTTACTCTGGAAATGATGGTGCCAACTGGTTACTGGCTAGACAACCGGGCAGTTGCATATATTGGTACTTTTATCGATTATTTTGCCATGAAATCGGTTTTATTTGGGATTTCAAAGTAAGTTCTGCAAAAATGGGATTTTTTTGTATGGTAAAACCTGCAAAAAACATGATTTTTACGACTTAAATCTCGAAAAGACCATAAATCTAAATTTATTGACCAACGTAAGCGTACTTTATACGCACTTTTAGCTCAATAAAGATGATTTTGCAATTTGAAGTCTATAGTGGTTAAAGGTAAATACGGGCTAAATCGGTTTAAATTTATATATAGTTGTTAAATGGACTGATGAATTTCCTGATATCGTGTTCTCTAACGAGAAAAATTTACCAATTGAACAATTCGTAGACTCCCAAAATGAAGAAGTTTTATACCTATAATATATGCATTGTGTAATAGCTTAAAAGGTCTGATGCCTTTAATTTATAAACATAAATACCTATTTGGACTTACCTCCCGTTAAGTCATTATGATTTGGAAAAATGCCTTTATCTACCGCACTATTAGTATTCATATCGCTGGTTTGTAAAAAAATCGGTTGATCGTTCTCTGCCTTTTCCTCATCTAGTTCACTTTTTGCTATATCCATTTGATAATCAGGAGCATCTTCCTCCATTCCCAAAGTATCGGGTATAATCCTGTCGCAATCGTTACCATTATTGCTAGCAATCAAATTAGTTGTCTCTTCTTTGACTTGAATTTGCAGAAAGTCAGAGCGTAGTGTACATTGCCTTTCTTCAACATTTCTCCGAAACTTATGGAATTCTTTCAAATGCCCATGACACTCAGTGCAGATCATGGTTGAAATGACATCGTCATGTGTAACCTATAGTAAACAATAACATTACTAAATTCGTAGAATTAAAAAAAAAATTCTACACACCTCTATTTCCAGATACTTTTCAATGAGTCTTGCAACTTCCAGGCCTTCGATGATGTTGAGATCAGAGTTGTGAAATAATTTAACGACAGATGCAATTGAAGCACTGTCTTTAAGGCATAAACGACAAATCATATTTATGTTTTCACTAATAATTTTTATTAAATTTTAGAAAGGTTCTGTTCCTTCTTGTTATTTAGAGTTGTTTTGATTTCTTCTTCTGCTTTTGTGTGTGAATTCTGAATCAATCACTTATGATTGATAGCAAACACCACAGATGAGCAAAACATGAACATTAGGGTTAAACAGGTTATTTGATTAAATATCAATAATACAGCCTGACCCGCTAGACAGATATGTACGATGCAGTAGCAACGATACTGTCAAAATGGTAATGGTCCGAAGAACCCCAAGAGGCCAAAACCCCCTGTTAATGTTGTTGTAGACACATTGTCATGTGGAGGTTGCGATTCTCGTCAAGCTCCTGTAAGTGAGCAAGCTCGTTCCAAAAGATCGATCGCCGCGGGTTGGCTCTTGGTTATTTAAAGCGCCAATAACTCGCCTTGCCATATCGAGCATAATAGTATTAATGCAAGAGCTGGTGCCGCCCGGCCTATCACTAAGACTCTCCACTCCATGCCTCCGAATTTCCGCGACTAGCGTTGCAGCTACTTGGTATGGAACATTCCACTATCCGCAACCTGTGGACGCGCCGGGTAGTTCGCCGCTAAGCTTCTCGTGACAGCGATGAACACCACACAGATTAAACCTCAAAGTTCCAGCCTGCGTGGTGCTCACAGCTATCCCATACAGAGAAAACCCACCCAATTGGACGTGCTGCAATCTCAACAATATAGATATCAAACGAAAGGTAATAAAATGAAAATAAAAAAAATGACAAACATTGAAAAGAACCGCAGGCGAATTTAAAAAGAAATCGTGCGATTTTTTTTGAAGAAATTTTCACCTTGGCGCATTTCCATACTTATCACTTTGAATAAAATTTGTTTAAAATGTTTTTCATTTTCATAAGTAATCTACATTCCACATTAGTAATCTACTCGTCAATCGTTTTTATTTGATTGTTAGGGGGTTCAACATTTCAAGGCCACATAGTTCCTTCTCGAGTTTAATTTTTGACCTTTTTTTGCATATTTTTAATCTCTCCGTTAATACCTTTGGTTTGGTATTCATATTGTTTAGGTTGGAGCCCTTCCCACCTAAATGTGGGGGGCTTGTTTACTCCAAATGGGGCTTCACGACCTTTTGTCCCAGATACGGACTTCAGATTCGTGTTCCTGGGGTCGACTCATACCTACATACGAAATTTCAGCAAAATCGGAGATGCGCTCTATAAAGTGGTTTTTTGCCTAAATCGACAATTTATCTCCTTTTAATAACCAATGGCCATCATGTTTCTGTGGCGATCGGTTCTATGGAACGGAACGATCAAGTGTTTAAGAGACAAGGGCAAATTTTTATTCGTTATTTGAATTACCCCACAAGCTGTATGGCAAATAATGTGTGAAGAAGTCCTAGCAAAGAAGCCTTTTGAAAATAGACCTGATGGTAAAAGTAGAATTAAGCACTAAGAAAGTACGTTTTAGCCATAATTTTTTTTTTCTTTTTTACTGAATATTGTCATTTATCTTATGCTATGTGTTTAGATCCATTCAGACACCTACGATAAAATATTGTCAATGTGTAAGATGAGACTAAATTGTAAAAATAAGAAAGGCGAAATTTTCAATAAATAATTTGTACTCAATTTATTTGAATGTAATAAATATTCTTTTATGTAACTAAATAACTATTCAATATTTCTTCTTTTAAAATCTAAATAATTATTATAGTTTAATACTTCTCACCACACTTGCTTTGCACATTTTTTAATGTGTAAAGAAGTAGTATAACGGTACATCTACTTAAAATGCTTAATAAACTGGCATATCCAGCATATCCATTATATCTTTATTACGTTTATTTGCATTTCTGATAGCATTCTGACAATCATCTACGGTAATATTAGGCAACATATCATCGATGCATTTCTCGGCCACCAAAAGACGTTGTTCTTTAAGGTCATTCGGAATGAAATGGGAAATGTTTGATTGGCTTTTAATATTCGTTTTAATATTTTCCCAAATAATTTCTAAAGGATTTAAGGTGCAGGAATAAGGACTTAGCAATAGGAGTGTCACATCGGAATTATTAAAGTACTCATCCAGTTCAGAAAAACAATAGTCACTATCACATACAATTACAAAATTAGTAATATTGTCACGTTTGGTCTCCATCCATTCTTTAAAAATCTCTTCAGGTCTTATACGCGTTCGGCTACGCTTTAGATCTAGTACGCCATCATGCGATATAGCTCCCATCATATATATAGTGGGATCGCATGTTGCATAAATGGTTGAGTTTGTGTTGAAACGTCCCTTGGCGCGACGGCAAAACATTTTGAAATTAGCTTCTCCCAGCCAAATAATACTCTTTTTTAAATCCATATAATACTTTAACGTCTTTACATATTCGGAACGTTTCATTTTATTTTCGATTGTATTCATAAGATGCGGATGGTAATCCTGGGAACGCCTGTGCTGATACAGACGACCTTCGAGTGTACCCTCCACGAAATATACGCACACATCTTTTTTTAAATGGCTCTTGACTTTCGCAACGATTTCCTTCAATGTCATTTGGCGATTTTCTTCTATCCACTGTATTATAGTTTGAATTTCATCTTCAGTGAACGAAGTTTTTCCACTTTTTAAAAACATTTCCTTGCGGCTTGTCGAGACCCAAGTGTAGGCTGTTTTATATTTTACTCCTAGTCTTGAAGCCAAAGCCGACCAATCATCTCCGCGATTAGCAGCATCGACGATTCGTGACCGATCTTCTGGAGTATGTGTTTTATAAGGAGTTTTGCGCACTGGTGTTTTAGGGGAACAATTCTTGGATCTATAACACAAAAAATAAACATCAAAAATAGTTAATTCGTAGAAATAGCATTAAAACAATTCTTCCGAGTTGTTTCTAAATGGTGGTGGTAAATGTAGCAATTATAATTAATTATTTTAATATACAATACCTACCCATGTTTAATGCTATCGTATGTACATATAAAACTCACTTGAACATTCTATCATTTCCTGTAAGCCACGACGAATTATATTCAAAACCGGATCTGCTGTCATTGTAATAATCTGTACCATTTGCATAGCCAGCGGCTGGAATTAGTAAATCCTCTTGCATGTCCGCCGCATCGTCGTCTTGCATATCTCCGTCAGTCTTAAATTCCACTAAAACATCGGTATCGCGTATGTACCCAATTTCATGTTCTTCATCATCGGAATCTTCAAGTTTTATTGTAGGTATATCATTCAGCGATTCTTGTTTTTCCTTTACTAGCAAGGCAAACTTGTGGAAATCGTCCAAGTGTGTATAACATGATTGACAAAGAAATGAAGATTGAGATTCCGTGGATTTAAGCTTTGGAATGAAAGAGAAACATAGCACACAGGTCCATTACTATTCCCACATTTAAATTCCAAAAAATGTGGCCTTTCAAAACTCTTAGTCCACAACACCACACTTACCTGCATTTGCAAATATTTTTCTATTACATCAACCAAACGATGTTTGTCATCAAAAAACTCGTCGTAAATACTATATGATTTTGTCCTTCGCAAAGGAATTATGCATAATTCGCAATTCATAACTCAGTGCGCAACAATATGTTTAGATATAGTTTTTTTTACAAAAAAGTACAAATAATAAATTAAGGAATACTTAGCACTACCACTTATTATGGAAAGTCGAAATTGCCATTCACGTTGGTTTGTTAACAAATAATATAAACAATTAACATTTTGCAAATCAGATGAAAAGTTGCCAATTACTCTATGGTTTCTTAAGTAACGTACAGCAGGAAATTACAACGTAACAATAGAAATCAGAGTATAATCATGTTTTCGAGTGACCGTATGTTACTTAAATTCTAATTGTTGTTGTTGTAGCAGTGTGTTGTACACTGAGACGGCAGTCCTTGCCGATGAGTATGACATAATTACCAGGTAGTGTACCGCAAACAGCTGAGTACAATTTTTTCTACCGAAGTGCACTATCTGTCAACGAGTTTTGGTTTTGTGTGTGTGTATTATAGTTAAGAACCATACACGCAAACGACGGAAAATAGCACGAACTAGTAACATACTCAAAATCAGAGTTGCGCACTAATCACAAAGAGAATGCAAACAAAAATCTGTCATCTTAATACCATCAAACTTTGCCAGCTGTTAACGGCTGTTCGCTTGAGACCACCTTTTTAAATCCGCCTTGCTCCAACACTTAAAATCACCATTAACTTGCATTGCAAGCCCTATCGTGTGTGTTATCATATCGCTGTGAATCGTAGTTGAGGTTGAAGAAGAGCAAGTTAAAGGGATTGAAAACGCATTTTTGCGATTTTTTTCTTAATTTTCACAAATAAAAGGACGCAAGATCATGGCTGATCTAGATAAGTGGATTGAACTAGTAAAGGACTGCAGATACTTACCCGAGAATGACCTAAAAAAGCTTTGTGATATCGTGTGTGAAATTCTTTTGGAAGAGTCAAACATACAGCCAGTCAGCACGCCAGTGACAGTTTGTGGTGATATACATGGGCAGGTAAGTGTTTTCGAGGATTTATAAACATCAACCAAACATGGGCGTATAAATAACGGAAAATACTATTATAAACAGTTTTATGATCTAGAAGAATTATTTTGTATCGGCGGTGCTATTCCAAATACGAGTTACATATTTATGGGCGATTTCGTTGACCGAGGGTATTACAGTTTGGAAACATTGACACGTTTACTGACTCTAAAGGTATGCAAGAATTCTAAGTTTTTTGTCTGCAATTCACACCTTACAAGCACTGTTGTTTCGTTACAGGCACGTTATCCTGATCGTATAACTTTACTAAGAGGTAATCATGAGTCACGGCAAATTACAAAGGTCTATGGATTCTATGATGAATGTTTTAGCAAATATGGTAATGCGAATGCTTGGAAGTACTGCTGTAAAGTTTTCGATTTATTAGCTATAGCTGCTGTTAGTATATGTTGAATTCGTTGTTGAAGGATATAATTGTAATATTTGCTGTTTTTACGCTCTTAACCAGATAATTGACGAAGAAGTTCTATGTGTCCATGGTGGCTTAAGTCCCGAGATAATAACATTGGATCAAATAAGAACAATCGATCGAAATGGTGAAATTCCTTATAAGGGTGCATTCTGCGATTTAGTATGGTCTGATCCAGAAGAAATGGATTATTGGTATGTATTTGAAGGTGTGGCTCAATCGTCATGGAGTGCCATAAGGCATATAGTAGCAAGTATAGCAAATTATTAGGGTTGTGGCGTGATGGACATATATTGATAATTACGCATTAGAAATTCTTTTACTAAAAATACAGCTGGCTCCACATTCTTTCTTCCTCAAGAAAACGTCTGCGTAACACAATGATCAATGAGCATATTTTTTCGAGGACCACCAAAACACAATTGTGGCCAACACACCGAAAGCACCAAGTTATTCCTCGCTTGTGCTGTCGACATTTGTAAAATTTCTTTATTGGAAGTCCACCATGAGGTTAGCGAAGAACGCTTACATACGAATCCGGGCGAGAACACCAACAATTAGTTATTCATTCACCAATGCTGGCGACATTTGTCAGACATTCAACTATTTAAAATTGTTTTAATCTTAGCAAGGATTTGTCCTTCGGAAGCACGCCTTTGTACGATGCTATACAAATTTGGCCCTTAATCATTGAGCTAAAACTTAATTGTAAAGCAATCATTGGTATAATCAAAGTCTTCTCGGTGTGGCTCAATGAGGTGGGTTCTTTCCAAAATGAATGAATGACGGACTAATAGAACGAACATCTTTTGTTAAAGTTGTTGTAGGCACATGTGGAGATAGCGGTAGTGTTTTCCTGCCTTTGGAATGAAAATTAACCTTAAGCTCCTTCATACCATAGGAATATATGAGATTCTGATAAGAGCACAAGTACAGGCTTATCTCCGTAAATAAAGGAGCCATTCTAAAGTTTGCAGTTTCTATTAGATTTTGACGGAGTTAAACCATTTGTATCAACAATTCAAAGTTTCTGGTTGGAATTTAATACAGGAATCTGTGCTTTTTGAATTCTTTTCAAAACAAATACCACAAGTTACTCCTAATCCAATGTAATTTTGTTAAAAATAATACAAACCAACCAGACAGCTTCCTTATTTTTTACTTAACAACTCCCTATCTTATTTAGTGAGTACCATTTTCACTTTGGGTGGTTTTTGCATATTTTTTTCAGTTTAAGATAGAAACATTACAGCAAGACAGCTTTCTATGATAGGGAATTATTATCTATGGGAAATCGAGTGAACATAAAATTATAGAAGTAAAAGCGTTTAAAAACATTTTTCAGGGGCCAAAGTCCAAGAGGAGCGGGTTGGCTTTTCGGTCAAATGGTTACCAAAGATTTTATGCAAATTAATAACCTGGAATTAATTTGTCGAGCCCATCAGCTGGTTAACGAAGGCATAAAATATATGTTCGACAGCAAATTAGTAACGGTATGGTCAGCTCCAAACTATTGCTATCGTTGCGGTAATGTAGCGGCTATGTTAAATTTCCAAACAGCTAAGGATCGGACAACAAGAATATTTGTGGCAGTACCTGAAACGGATCGTGTCATACCACCACACAATACTACACCATATTTCCTATAAGCCGACAAAAAGCAACAACAAATACACAGGCATTTTACATTTGCATGTAATGCTTTTGCATATTGCCTTAAAAAAGCGGAAACTATAATAGTATATCACAATTTAAAAAAGTTGTATTCGAAGAATTAAGTATTTTATTGGTTTTCATTTTTTCCTTTCCTATCATTCTTATAATACCAACACCTACCTACCTTATTTAATAACAAAAAACAAATGAAATTAAAGACTCGTTAACTCATAGATGTCTATGTGGCTTTTTGAATGTTAGCTGATATTATTTCCATTGTTCCTTTAATGGCGGTGTATCAACGAATTGTGTTCTTCTACTGCGATTTTTCACGAAATCTTTAAATAAATTATAAAACACATTTTTTGTACACAAATTGCGTGTAATTTTCTCATTTGGATTTTATTTCCAATGTATGGTTTGCTTATCTATTTCGTATCTCCTAGGGTATATAAAAGTACAAAAAACTCATACATCATACGTACATAAACTAGAAATAAATAAATGCTCTAAGAGTAAAATATGTGGGTCATAGTGGGAGTATATGGAGGGTTGGTTACATGTTGTCGCTGAAATGTGGCTATGTATGTTTTTCAATGAAGACCGAGACTTGTAATAAATACTTTGGTGCACTTTTTTGAATATTTATGTCATAAATTTTAATAGAACACAATGAGTAACGCTTATAGTTACTCTTAGGTGCGGGGTGTATGTTAATTGAAGATGAGCGCACAGTGTGTTATTAAGGATGATAACATGAAGATTTCCTCCGTTAAATTTGTAAGATGCTGAGGTGTAGCTATCAATGTGGGTGCAAACACAGTAGCTAAATTATGTTCGTTCATTTTATTAACAGCATAATGGGAAGCAACTCTGAAAGGAGAGAAAAAGAAAATTATTGTATTATTTTTATTTCGCTTTAGGTTAGTTTTTACTATACATACAATGAATATCAAAAACATTTGAAAAAAGAAAAAATTTTACAAAATTTTCTATAGAAATACAATTTAAAAACATTCGAAAAGGAGACAATTTTTACAAAATTTTCTTTAAAAATAAAATTTTGAAAACATTTTTAATTTTCTATAAAAAAATGAGGTTCCATTGCAGAATATTGTCCGGCTTTAGACCATTGTTCAATGCTTTCTATTCAAAGAATAGCATAGCAACAAACATTTAGAAGTCAGCAAAAGTGTGTTGTTGCTAAAAGGATTTGACTGGCTACCCGTATCGCGATTTCATTTTCGACCAAGAAAAATCATCAGCGGACGATGATGGATTAGGATAAGTTGGATTTGAATAAGGGAAATAAGATTTGATTTGTTTTCTATTGCTGGTTAGCAAAAATTATTCAATTGGAAAATTTTATCGAGCTGGCTTTGAGATTCAATGGTGTTTATAGTGGCAGTCTAAACACTGATTTACTTAGACAAATCTTGTCTTGATACCACAACAGCGTATCCTCAAATGGGAATCGAACCCTCGACCTTGTACTTGTAATCCAACCTCCCTACAGCGGGTGTCTTTTAAGAATGCTATTCCCTTTATATTCTGTTAAAAAATTACCTTTTTAGATGTTCCATCATGAATTTAAGGCAAGCGTAGTGGGCCATCGGAAGCTTTTTCACAGAATCAGCCATTCTTTTAATTTGGTCTTCTTGATTGTTAATTCCTGAAAATTAAAAAAATAGATAATAAGACAATTTTTTAAACAAATTTTATATGCAAAATTGAGGGAGAAAGCTGTGGAGCATACTCTTGGGAAACAATAAATATAGTTTTAAATAAATATTTCAAAAAGTAATTCTTAAAATTAAGGATGGCCCACGAAAGAGTTGTACATATTCTACAAATTGTTATAAAAAGAAACTTATTTCATTCATTCTATTAAGTCTATGGATTAATAAAGTTGCTTATAGGTTAGAAACTTAAAATTAAAATTAACCTAAAATTAATAGTAAAGAAAATCTAAGATGTTCGAAGATTCGTATTAGTTGAAATATCCAATTCAAAACAATTTATTCTATTATACTCTTTTAAAGCCCTTCTAGTTGGTTCGTTTATTATAATAATTAGTACTATGCAAAGGCACAAAGTAAGCCGCAAACCAAGTATTGAATACTTGATACGTCGGAAATGTTATTGAAGATATTACAGTCTCAATAGTAACTTCTTGGTGGGCCACGCTACATATACAAATATTAATAAGTATTGATTTAATTTTGTCCAACTTACTTGATGCCTCCATAAAACTGGGATAGGCCTGAAACGTTATCAATGGTACAGGCAACAGTCGCAAATATAGCTTTAAAGTTCCCGCTATAACGTTAACATTGCTATACGCTGATTCAGACATATTCGTCTTTTCGCCCTCACTATCAAGAGCCAATTTCAATGCATCTATTTCATCGGCGAAACCAGATACACGATAAATACCTTCTTGTAGCATACCACGCGCCTCAACCTCTTCGACACATCGACGTACCACAAAAGGAATAGAACATTGATATAACTGTACAACTGTGGTCAAATCGGTTCCAAATACACCGCGTATATTTTTCAAATCGGGTAAGCATTTTGCTGGCACTAATTCAGAGCATTTATTATGAGCCACTATGCCACAGTCTTCGCATTTCACGCCCTGAGCTGTGAATCCCCATAGGAAGTTGGCACACACTTCACACCAATTAAGCCCCTTGAAGGTGTGCACTTTAAAGGCATGGTCTTTTTCGTATACAAACGGTAGCAAGGCATCAACATCATTATCCGAATTTTTGGCAGTGCTTACAGTGCACCCATCTACTTCTGCTGTTATTTCATTTAAATCTGCAGCTGCATTGTTGTCCTCTGAATAGTCCTTATTACCATTGGTTTTGTGCACAAGGGACTTTCGCAAATCATTGGAAAGTGCTCTCAACTTTCGTCTATTCAATGTCATATAAGGGCTTGATTGATACGAATTGCCCGTTTGTTGATTTATTTCATTGATTATAGGTGCAGCATGTAGTTGCATATAAAAACTAACCAAACCATCGGCCACAAGATCGTGAACGGTTTCAAAGTGCTTTGATTGCTCCTGAAGATAATGACCTTGGCCACTTTTAAAGTATATCTTAAAGTGTTTAGTTTTCCGATTAAATCGCAAACTAAGTGTATAATAGTCTTCTGCTCCAGGACTCAACCTCACGAGAAAGCTTCCATCGGGCTTATTGTTCAATAACTCATCGGCTTCTTTGTGATTCATACGCCCATGATACTCACTTCCATAGAAATTCGGTATTTTCTCTTCATTCTCAAAATTATTTGTTAGGAATTTAGTGGTATATAGAGGTTTTGGAACGGGTGCTTCCAATTGTATTTTATACAATTCTGGTTTCCACACTTTCGGCACATTCTCCGTTTTTTCCTCCTCCATCGACATGATCTTTATATGTCCGTATTTGGATAGAGATTCATAACATTTTCTTTGTAAATAAAGTTTATTTTTATATTTTCATCACAAAAACATTTTTTTTGTTGAATTGCAAACTTTTTTCAACGGCTTTAAGAATTTTTGCTGGCATTGACATTCTTACATTCATGTGTGTGTTTAATTAACACAATTAGTCGCTGTGTTACGTGGCGAGCATATACGATTTAGTAATTTACTATTTACCTGGAAACTTATTATATTTAGGTTTCATATTTTAATTATCGTTTTGAAATGCTCTACTACCCAAGATAGGTATTTGGCATAAACATCCATTAGCACGAACTAAAAGTTCCAAATTATTGATTAATTTTTTCAGAAAGTAAGTGCCAAATTAATGTGCGCTAATGTAGAATAAGCGCCAATTAATGTGCGCTAATGTAGAATAACTTAACCTCTTCCATAGTGGAATGTTCATGAGCAAAATTTGCAATTTCCACCACTCCTCTTGAAAGAAAAAACATTCTCCCCTGCTATAGGTTCTATGGTTCGGATCCAACTTGCTTAACAAAAGGAGCTTGTTCTAACCCACCGGAGGCCACCGTAAAGCAGAGGTAAGCATGTCCGCCAATTACGCTGATCGCCTGGGTTCGAGTCCTAGCGAGAAAATCAGAAAAATTTTCCGCCGTGGTTTACCCCTTCTATTGCTGGCGACATTCGGACAGCACTCCTCGATATATGAGAAGTTGCCTCTGTTCCTTAATGAATTGTTCATGGGAAAATTGGCAATTTGCATTTGCTTGTTGTATCCATATGTAAAAATGGGGCCATAAAACAAAAAAAAAATTAACATTGGAGTACTGATTGTAGACGAAAACCGCATAGATAAATAAGGCTATAATGTTGACCATGAACTCTGGCACTTGGCCTTTAAGGGTGGTGGTGTGATCGATTTTCGCCAGAAAGGGGCAGCAGAAATGGAAGGACAATGGAAGCCTGCTCGAGTTCGCCTGAAATCAGGATAGTCGGCGCAGGACTGGTAATCTTTACGAAATGGCGAACGATTGTCTACCTCGCATACCGAAAAAATATTCCGACGACAACCACCCCTTCTGAAGTTCGCAACGCAGAGAAGGTTCTACGTTGAAACATCACGGCAGAAGCCACTCGCTTCTTCCCGGCCGGTCGAATAGAAACATGAGACCCGTTTAGGACAGTGAAATTAGCAATAAAATATCTCAATGGAGCTTGAGTCATAATCGAGGAACAAAAAATTCCGACAGAAAAGATGGCCAATGTTCGCCATCTTCGGTTTAATTTGCATGCATCAAGCGCTGTCGGCTTAGCGAATTAACAATCTAGTTTCTGCTTCACCGCAGATTCACTAATATATATCCAGAGTCAGAATAAGCTTACTTAACTCCGAACTGGAGTCCGTGACACCACCATTGACTATCGACCACACCGCTTTTCACAATACATGGCACAAATGCCACCAACATTAGGAAGATATAATTACCGCTGGAAATTTTTTACGATCTTCTCACCAGTTCACGGGAATGTTAAACTCTGCGCCACGATGGCCTACAAATACCAAATGAATATCTTCTAGAATCAAGTGAATATCTTCTAGATTCAAATAAATATTGTTTAGATATGAAATCAATACCTTCTTGACATCAAACTTTTATCTTCTAAATATTCCCTGGCAGGTAGCTTTCCGTTTCAAAGCACACATCTGCGAAGATATTTACCTTCGATTTGCGTTTATTACCATATTATGATTGCAATCAATATTTATTCTTAGATAAATAGTTTTTAATTACAATAAGGAGGAATATGTAGTGTGTACCAAATATTTATTAACTTTCTATTTGAATAAACATTATAAACTTTTCTGTTAACAAAGTGGCTGTACTATTAGCTGTACATAAACCAAGAACTTCACCTGCATCATCTAAAGTAACCAAATGCTGTTTGCCAATTGTCACCTGTGGGCCATTCCGGTTCCTCAAACCATTTGCGGTATCATACTTCGATTTATATAAAAATATATGACGATGCGATTCAGAGATAATAGCATAGCCCAAATCTGGAGAACAGTCCATAAACTTTTTTTGCTGTTTTGATGCTTGAATATATCCAAAGGCATGCAAATTTCCTTCGTGCCTTAGTGACCATTCGTCAGGTTTTGTGACATTATATTGTTGTAGCCACAAAGAACAATCAACATCCTGTCTCGTTGCAATGGCTAAGGGAAACCCTGGTCTGAGAGACGTTGTAAATAATGGAGGATTGGATCCCATTATTACGGAATGTGTTATGCTTTTGGTGGGCAAATTGAAGCGAGCTAAAATATAAAAAATATATTAATGTGGATAAACTACGACTGTTTTGTTTCAACTTACATATGGTTATTTCATCCTCTTCAATCCCCATAGGGAAATCGCAATCTTCTATTGGAGCCTCTAAATTTGCTATAGGTTGCTGTTCTAATGGCAGGCAGTTTTGTTGTGTGTTATTTTCTGTATTTTCCTTGGGACCTAAATCATTTGCAAGCAATGAACTCCAATACATATCTGAATCTTGTTTAACTAAAGTAATTTGCAAAAAGTTATTCTCCTGCAATGCAAAATACGGTAAATGTATAAGGCTTCTTTCGTTGATATAAATTGTAAACTTACTATAGTCCATGTTGTTAAATCATGATCGATTTTCTCCTTCAGCTCATTATCTAATAAAGTTTCGTCGTTGCATTTGACGGTTATTCTGTTCGAAACGCACTTGATGTGGTAATTGTTTTTGTCCATTCCTGGTTTTACATTGAATTTTACCAATATATCATCATCGGTTTGCGACCATGAATAACTAGATATTTCTGTCCTGTCCTCCTCGTCTCCTTCGTGCAGTTGAGCCATTTCTGCAAGGGGTTCACCTTCAGTATGTTTATTTGTTTTTGCAGAACGCCAAATGCATGGACGATTAGAGCTTAAAATTAAGGATTGGCTGCGTGGCTCAAATGCACAATAATAAATGGAACCTTTGCACTCCAAAGTATCCACAATTTCTAGTTGCCATTGTTGGTCCTTAAGGATCCATTTGGCCCAATGTATGTACATATAATGTGTGCTACTACTGCGAGCTTGTGACGAATCGACTCTCTGGACATGACCAAGAGCCAGTGAAATCTGCTTTTGTTCTTGCAATATATCTAAACGGGCGTCGAAGATAACATAGCCCCTCTCTTCGAGTTCTATGTCGCTCCCATATATATTGGTGGTGGCTACAACTTGCCATTCTTGAGCTTTTGAACGATTTCCAGTTTCAAACAGAAATAGTCTCTTGTTTCCATCACATAAGACACAAAATTTTTCCGAAATAAAACGAAATGTGGTATTATATTGTCCCTTACATTTCCAAATCGGGGTGGAATCATCATTTTCCTCTTGATTCATTCGGTATACAATATGCATTGGATTAGGACTACCTTTGTTTTCATCATAGCTGACTCGTACAACATCACCCTTGCGATTAATGTAATAAGACTCTGTTCTCGACCAAGGATCAACAATGAGTAAATTTTGCATGGAAAACAATTCGACGTGTAAAAGTGAATATTGTTCGTCACTTGGTTCTGCTTTTAAAGGAGCAGATGTCAAATCTTGTCTAATTACCGGCACAGGCTCTAAAGAAAGTTTATAACCATCAAAATTGGGACGCATTAGAGCGCGATCTTGCCTAAGTTCCACTATTTTTGACATTTCTAGTTAACAAAATGCAGAAGGTTGAACAAATCTAAGATGTATTCCTATCACCATTGGCGGACAATACATTTAATATATTTAAATCAGCTGATTGCCGTTTTCCGACTTGATTAGTGGCAAGAGTAACGTTGCCTAAGTTAGGGCTGGTACCCAGGGTTTATTAAAAAAGGTTAGGTCCATAGATTTTAGGAATTTTGAAAGATATACCAAGATATCATACCAAGATATATTCATTTACATTTAGTGGCTGTTGTCCAACAACAAAGTATTGAGAGCACAATTTGTCGAAATCAATGATCGGTGCAACTCTGATTTTGTGTATGTAACTAGATCGCGCTTCTTTTCGTTGCTTGTGTTTGTTGTGGTTCTTAACTATAATACACACACAACAAAAACTCGTTCACACACTACCTGGTAGTTATGTCATGGTTCATACGTGTGTGAAACTGTTGAAACAATTGAGCGTAATTTCGTAATAATTATCTAATAATTTTGGAAATTGTGACATGCCGTATGTCTTGGGAGCATACGGCATGATATAATTACCAGGTAATGTACCGTAAAAAGCTGAATACAATTTTTCTCGCGAAGTGCATTATCTGTCAACGAGTTTTAGTTGTTTGGGTGTATTATAATCAAGAAACATACCACACACAAACAATGAAAAATGACGCGAATCAGAGTTGCACTAATCACTGATTTTGACAGATAATGTACTCAATATTTTGTTTTTGGCCAATTGCCACTACCTGTAAATGAATATATCGTGGCATACGGTCATTGGTTGGGTCCATGGCATGGTACAATTATTAGTGCATCCTGGGTCTATGCATAATATAATTAGTAAATGAATACATTTTGGGTCCATGGTTGAATTGGCTGGTTCACTTACCTAGCTGATAGAATTGTCCAATTCCAGAGTTGTATCCAAATCCAAGGCAGAACCACGGAGGATTTAATAAGGTGGTCTCACGCGAACAACTGCTAACAGTCGACCAGGTTTGACGGTATTAAGGTGTAAGATTTTTGTTTGTATTCTCTTTGTTGTAATCTTCTTTTTCGCATATTCTCTGTTCATCTACGCACACGTATACACACAAGCACACAAATTTCTTTGTGCGTGTTGGCAAAACGTCGATCAGCTTGATGACAAGATGGCGGATTGCTTCATATGATTTGTTGTACAAATGAGACCGCCTTTAATTGTTTCACCATGGATGTGAGCTATCTACTTCCAACCTGGAGGCCAGGAAGGAACTTCGTTTAAAAATGTCCATATACCAAATTAAAGGGGAGATCATTGCCTTTAGCTTGCTTTATCGCACCTACCCAAGAACTGTATTTTGTTAAACAAATCCTTCCAGGAAGATCAGTATCTTCAAATTGGCGTATTGAACATATCACAGTACTTTTTTCGTAGAACAATCCTTCCAGATTTCTGTTTGGAAACTGGAGGCAGGATACACATTCCAGTCCATAAATGGACTTCGTTCAAAAAAACTTCGTTCAAAAAAATAATTTATCTATTTTAATTTTGCAGTATGTGCTCTTAAAGATAAATTGCAACTACGAACAACGATTAAAAATCTGAAGTTTTCTTTTGTTTCATTCTGAAAGCTGGCTATGAATTTTATTTTATTTGACTGCAAAAGTTTCGCTACCGAAAATTTCGCTTAGTATATGTCCATGAATTTCATATACTTGCTGTGTTTTATTTTAGTACTATACAGTGCAAATCTCTATTAATCGGCTTTTATCTGTTATTGCATGATAATTGATAACTTACCACTGCAACTATGCAACTTCAGCAATGTTCAGACCAAAACTGTTCTGAGCAAACCTTTTGTTTTCCCTTTATAATGCTCTGAAAACTACTAATTTTTTCCTTTAAAGTTCGTAAGGGTAAAACGATTGGGCATGTAAGACTAAATAAATGCCTAAATTGTGCCAAATTAACACAGCCTTGAATAATGCTAAAAATTAAAAATTGATTTTTCAAAAAAAAAAAAAAAAATATGTAAATAAACAAAAGTGTACAGATAAAGCCAAAAAAAAATAATCTTAACAAAAGTGCATCATAACATTTATGTTGGAGTGTGAAAAAAAGCAATTTCCAAATCATCTCAACTAGTGTGAACGAACGGTTGGGATGTTTCTCAAAACGACATAAGCAAAACAGGACTCACTAATAGAAGGTTGGGTCACTTGCGAAAACATAAAGTGGATAGGTCCCATGAGCATCATTAAGTAGATCAATTATGCCGTTTGAAAATGTCATCAAATAGGAGAAAACGTAAACAAAGAATGAATCTAAAAAGAGAACAAGTTGACGTCCTCAATGCCAAGTACTGCCAAAATACTAAAAAAATTGTATGTCGTCTGTTTTCTTGGCTTAGCCCTATTCAGTGAATCCCGTAAGCAAATCGAGCCAATGTAGACATAATGTTATCGAAAATTTCCCCAGAGGTGCATACTGCCCTCTATAAAAAAAATTAATTTTTTCGATTTTCGATTCCACCGATAGTTTGGAGCGTCCGCACAAAAAAAATATTGTCGTGCAAATTGCTCTTCCTTCATTCCACTTTCGTGTCTCTATCCATCCATCTTCTAGAACGCGAGAGCGGCGGAACCGGCCTTTCGCCTATTCGTACTTACTTGGAACACCACACACGTTGGCATTGGTAAAGCCCGCAGCAAAACCACCCGGGAACAGGACGAACGAAGCGTCCGTGCCTCCTCTACTTAAAAGCAAGCAAAAGCCAGCGTCCAGCGTGATTTTTCGTGAGCGTATGGAAAAACACTACGTCGTGCATGTGAATTTTTCCAATAGTTGTTTCTTATAAGAAAACTGTAATTTATACACAAAGTGAGTTGGAATCACGTAATTAGTCTTCTAAGTGCTGCTATTGGTCATCATCTTCAATTAGGTGTTGTGCGTAATAGAACAAATACACAGTGAAAGTACATAGAGAATAAAATCCGATCCGTGAATAAAACAAATATACATATACACGACCAGTTCTATTCCCTTGCCTCCCATAGAGTTTTAGGGTCGGTCGAATACCACTTAATTTGCGGCCGAGGTGGTGAGGTCATCCAACGCGAGTTCTTGATTTTCTAAGAATTAATACCACCGATGTGTTCGATATCACTTATAACTCGCTGATATCTGCAATATCTTGGAAGAGTGACTTTACTGACGGCCGAAATAAAACTACAAGTCATTCTACGAAAAAAAATCCATATTCATGTTGGCATCGAAGTCAATGTGAAAAAGTATTAAAAACAGTATCCCATCAGTCATTGAACAAACAGCACGCCAACGGCTAGGCCAGCCCATAATTGTTTTATTTCGGTACCTCAATAATTGATAAGCAAATTTGGTGTGACATTTTGCTTTGGTGTTAGTTGTATCCAGTGAATATTGTGAAATTCAACATTCGGCAACGTTCCATTCAGGACAAGTCCTACGACTGTCATCTAAACCCAGAGTTTGTGTTTCAATAACCAAGTGAATTCATTTGTCAACGATTTGCATCAGAAGTTTGTTTAACAACATTGAATTGGTAAGTTGAAATCTATTTAAATACTGTTGTTAGAAGGTTTGTGTTTTTTTTTTGCCCCAACCACATGCTATGTGAAAGCGAATAGATTCTATTCGAATTATTCGAACAAAGTGACCACGTTCGTTATAAGGCCTGTTCAATATTTTAAGGATTGAGAGGTTAAGAAATATTGAATATTCGATTTTTTTTTTTCATTTTATTTATTCATTCTGAACAAAAAGCCACAAAACTGGCCAATGTATTTAGATAATTACAATGGGCTACTCGTTATGGTGTTTTACAGTTAATAACAATAATTAATTTTTAGGGGTTTCCGAATATGTAAAAAACATTGGTTACTATACAAATTGCAAATTTTGTCCATGAACATTCCACTAAGGAACAAGGGCAAACTTCTCACACATCAATGAGTGCATTCCGATTTAAGTTTTAAGCTCAATGATGAGGGACCTCCTTTTTATAGCCGAGTCCGAACGGCGTGCCGCAGTGCAACAGCTCTTTGGAGAGAGAAGTTTTTACAAGGCATAGTACCTCACAAATGTTGCCATCATTAGGAGGCGAAAAACACAGCTGAAAAATGTTTATGATGGTCTTGCCAGGATTCAAACCCGGGCGTTAGCGTCATACGTGGACATGCTAACCTCTGCGCTACGAAGGTTTCCGATTATTATATAAATATTATGTCCAAAAATTTGGGGGTGCTGCATCAAAAAGCCCCTCTAAGCAGACTGTCGATATAAGAAGGACTCAAATCTAATGATTTTGACAGTTCAATACTAATCTGTTATCCAAATTACAGGCAAATTTTCTTGTCTTATTTCTTGCCTATCGGGATAGTATGAATCTCAAAAAATGAAAACGTTGATATCCATCGTCATGGATTGATTCCATACGTAATTAGTGGCCTCTAGGGATTCAATTAGTCTAATAAAGAGATTCGTATGTATGAAGCCTATTAGGCTGGATTTAGTAGCATTCTATTCTTAACTTTCGGCAAAATTATAATCATTTTTATGCTCCTTGATGAAAATGGTAATTTAATTATGTATACTAGGGCGGGTTGATTTGTATGGATGAAAACATAAAAAAAATAAATAAAAATCATATAGCAAAAACGTAAACTACATACAATTCTAACAAGTTTTACGAAGAAAACGTTTATCTAAAATAAAAACCGCGACCTCTCGACTTCAAATTTTTTTTTCGATATTCTTGTTAAAAAATTACAGGTCGCATTTTTTGTTCGATTGTCGTAAAATTTCGCACGATTCACTTTTTGGTACAAGGACGAACACTATTAATTTTAAACAAAACCAGTTCAGATTTAGATATAGCTCCCATTTATATCTTTCATTCGATATAGCCTTTTTAATGCTGTAGTAGTCACAATTTTGGTCCGATCTTTTTTTTTGCACAAGATTAATGTTCCAACATGTGTACATAGTTTTATCAATATCGGTTCATTTAGATATAGCTCTTATATATCTAAATGAACCGATATGAAATTTTTACGCTCTAGTAGCAAAAATTTGGTCCGATCTTTCAAAATTTTGCACAAGACGTTCTATTAAATGTTCCAAAATGTGTGCATTATTTTATAAAAATCGGTTTAGTTTTAGATATAGCTCCCATATACAGAAATTTTTAGGCTCAGTAGCGATAATTTTGTTCCGATCTTCACAAAATTTTGCACAAGACATTCTATTTAATGTTCCAACATGTGTTCATAATTTTATCAAAATCGGTTCGATTTTAGATATAGCTCCCATATATATCTTTCATTCGATATGACATTTTTAGGTTCTGTAGCCATAATTTTGGTCCGATCTTCACAAAATTTTGCACAAGACTTTCAATTTAATGTTGAAAATTTTGGAACATTACATAAAACATAGAACCATGACAGTCAGTTGTACGTACCGAATTGACCCAATAGAGTCCTTCATCGGCAAGGCCTGCCGCCTCAGTGTACAACACACTGCTACAACAACAACAACCATAAACATGTTTTCCAATCAGTCATTGAACTGTTATGACGGACACGATGACTTAGATTTCTGTTCAAGACACCGACAGCAAAACTGTAGTCATGACTATGCTAAGTTTAGTCCACAAAGTCTTGAAACTTTGAGTTCCGATTTGTGTGGAGTTCATCGCTGTCACGAGTAGTTTATCTGCGAACTACTAGGTGCGTTCACAGGTTGTGGATAGTGGAATTCTCGGAGTAGCTAAATTGCAGTCGCGGACAATCAACCGTATCGGGCGGAGAGTCTCAGTGAGAGGCCAGGCGGCACCGGCTCTTGCATACATAATGAGTGTCTATGATGCTCGATATAACAAGGCGAGTTATTGGAGCCTTTAAATAACCAATGGCCACCCTGTTTCGTGGCGATAGGTCCTTTGGGCCGGAACTAGTTTGCGGACATACAGAAGCTTAACGAGGATCGCCAGCTCCACATGAAAATGTGGCTACAACAACAATTATATAAACCTAACCCAATCCTTTGGCAGCCGGTTGCACGTAACGTACGAACCCAATGAAGTCCATCATCCGCAAGGGCTGTAGCCTCACAACACACTGCTTCAACAACAACTACTATAACATCCAGTACGATGAGGTCGCGAACAGTCTTGGAGTTGTAAGAAGCAGATTAACGCCTTCTATAAGCTTGACACGATCTGCGTCCTTTTATAGCTGCACGATAGTGTAGTAACGGGAACGAAAGGACAGAGGACTGCCTTCAGTAACTTGGTGAACGCGAACATTTTCGAGGCCACGCAGACCGAGTTAAAGACGTGGTCAACAAAGTTGCATGTAGCACTGTGGAACTATGAAATGGTTGGTATGACGGCGAAAACACTATAGGGGATCCAGATTGTGGCATGGCTTTCGGTATCATTACGGGTCATTTAGGACTATGGGCGCAAATATGCAGAATAGGTGCAGTGCAAGTGACAGTGTGTGTTGGGCATGTGGGCAAGATTATGACACGTTGGAATATTTTCAGCCCCAATGCCCTTCTTTCGCTGCTAATAGACTCTGTTCTTGGGTGCGGATACGATACCAGACTTGAACCAGTTTAAGACATAGAATGAAAAAACGATTTTGGATTCTGTGAACAGCACTGAATTACTACATGCCTGATAAACACAATACAGCGCTACAACAACAATTTGCATACCTCTCTTTGGTGGTAATGTTTGCATTTAGAGCTCACACAAAGCAAACTTAATACTGTCTTGGATGTAAGTCTATAGTGGCATGGGAGGATGCGAATTCGCATCCAATTTGCAGATCTGCGAAAATCAAGAACGGTTTTTGATTTCAAAAAATATGTTTTCCAGTGATTAAATGATCTGAAAAGATAATAGTAACCGGATCCGCACACAATACAGTGAACCGGTAACCTTCTCGTTATTTGCAGATATGCAAAAGTCAAGAACGGTTTTTGATTTCAAAAAATAGGTTCTCCAGTGGTTAAATGATCTGAAAAGATGTTAGTTACCGGATCCACACACAATACAGTGATCCGGTAACCTTCTCGTTATACCCAGTAAGGGCACCAAATGGTGTCATCTTCAATGCGCAAAGAGGCTATCCCTTGAATGCGGCTGAGTATTAAAAAGTAGTTAAATTTTTAGAGTGCCGTCCACTAGGCCACCACCACACAGTCTGCAACTTTAAGCTCCGATCTGTGTGGTGTTCATTATTATCACGAGAAGTTTTGCTGCGAGCTACCCGACGCGTCCACAGGTTGCGGATAGTGGAATGCTCTATACGGAGTACCTGCAATAGCAGTCGCGAACAATCAGCGGTATCGAGCGGAGAGTCTCAGTGAGAGGCCAGGTGGCACCGGCTGTTGCATAAATACTGAGTGCCTATGCTGCTCGATATGGCAA
Organism: Stomoxys calcitrans; assembly: GCF_963082655.1. Classification (NCBI taxonomy): domain Eukaryota; kingdom Metazoa; phylum Arthropoda; class Insecta; order Diptera; family Muscidae; genus Stomoxys; species Stomoxys calcitrans. The sequence continues at coordinate 135,230,054 of NC_081555.1, forward strand.
TGCGAATTATTGCCGCCTTTGAATAACCAATGGCCACCCTGTTCCTGCGACGATCGGTTATTTGGACCGGAACGAGCTTGCTCACCTTAGGAGCTAGACGAGGATCGCCACCTCCACATAAAGACAACAACAGTTATTTTGCATTTTAAATCTGACAACTGCCGTATACAGCCATACATGACAGGTGTATAGGGTAATAGTTGTCTTCTCGCCCCTACCAAAATGCTGGTTTTAATGTTGAATTTCTAGTCCAGCAAATTATTGGTACATATAATATAACCATATAACCAAAGCCTGTCGCAATGCTTCCTTTAAGTAAATAGTTTATTAATCAACTTTCTTTCGGTAGTATTGATGCATGGAATTTCCAGCTCTTTCGAGATTGACGATGGTTTTACACTATTGTATGCACCCTCAATGTCAAGAAATGCCACCATTGTAACCTTACCTGAATTATATTGCAAGTGTTGCTGAACTTTGCAAGCTTACCCTCTATTTATATAAGTAACCAAAAACTGGGAAGCCTTGAGAACAATACCTTCATTCTGTCGGCCTTTAGATAGTTATAATCCTCATAAAATGAATTTTGTCACTTTTTACTATAAGATGAATTTTAAATAGTTTTAACAAGTTCCTCAAAGCCCAATTGTTTTCATCATACCAAATTGGTAGGGGAAAAATGTACAAAAAGAAATTGACCTTCAACCAGTAAATGCGTGTTAAAACTTATTTGTTGTGGCCTTTTCATTTATTACGTTATAGTCTAAACCAAAAATGTCACATTTCAATATGATTAACGTAAGGCTTAATTACCAAATAGTCTTATGACTAATAAAATTAAATATTTTAACCAGTACAACATTCGTTTGTGACAAAAGTGTATTTAAATTGAAACTTGTTCGAGTAAATTTCCACTAAACACACTTATTAACCGCAGCTACTGCACACATCTGAAGAATGGGCTTATGGTTATGTACTATGTACAACTACTCAACTTTGGGTTATCTCCACGCCTTAGGCTTGAAACCGACAATCATGGCAAGACTAAAACACATGTATCAAATCTCACAATAGGGTTTGCTATCTTGCCTCTCCTTCCTTCAGTGCTTTATTCAACAACTGAATGAACCGGCATTATTACTTTGTAACAAAAAAAGAACAAGTATGGGAATAATTTAGTATTAGCTGGCTGGCATTATAATAAACTCTTTCGGGGTAAGGTGGAGGTTGCTGCTAACGTCGATTCTTATAAAAGTAACTCAAAAACTATATAAGTGTTTTAGTTGACAACTAAGAAGAAAACGCAAAAGCCGTAATGTAATAAACAAGAATGGTAATAATTTTGTGTGTTTATAACACACTTCCACTTTTGAAGGTGTCATATTGTCTATCTATCATACCAGAAAACATGCAAATTTCAATGTGAGTGATATCTGAAATAAAGCAACAACCTAACTAATCTAATCAGCATTATATTGTGAATGACATGCTAGACATTAGCGCTTGAGTATATTTTTTAAGTATGATTTGTTGGTTGTGCTGATTCCATTTAATAGAAATATCAAAAAATCAACATGCGACCGACTCCAAATTTGATTAAAAAACCCTATTGATTTTTTTTGAAATAAATTTAGTTAAAAGCAATGTGGCTTTTTAAAGGCGGGTAGGAAGCTTAGCCCAACCCCAGAGGACTTTAATCGTCTTTTCAACATAAGCCATATAGCTGCATTTATGGATATTTCTACACCTATTTGTCATAAATTTGTTAAATGAAATATTGTTCTGATTCTAGCAAATCTTGTATTTCTGACAAATCTCTAATCTCGGAAAGAATAATAAATCCATTTTTATGGATCGAACCCTATGATAGTATCAATACAACGGATTGGATGACTATGAGCACCACACGGTTTGAAACTTTGAGCTCCGATTTGTGTGGTGTTCATTGCCATCACGAGAATTGGTCTCAGTGAGAGATCGTGTGGCACCGACTCTTGCTTAAATACTATGCGCCTATAATACTCGATATGACAGGATGAGTTATTGGTGCCTCGAACTAACCAATGGCCGTAATGTTTCCATGGCGATCGGAAGTAGATTGCGCTCCTATGAGAGCTTTATGAAGAAAGCTGCCTCGACATACCAATGTGGCTACAACAACAACAAGAACATCAATAGAACAGCACCATTCTGGATATCCTACCGTCGCTAGTCAACACCATCACTCTCCTCTGAAGGCGGCCGAGGAGCCTCAAGTAGGAGGCTATATACCATCACGGTCTGATATAGGCTAGGATATAAGTGGCAGTCTTCCATCAGACTCACTCAAACAGTTTTGCCCATTGCGATGTCACAGGAACAGGAGAAGGAAGATGCCTTCTAGTTCCTACTATTGAATCCATCAGATCACTTCAAAAAGTCCAACATCGTGCGTATATTTACATGCACTAATTCAAATAAATTCTCAAGGAAATGGGTATCTAAAGAATAATCTTCTGCCTACCAGTGCGGGACACACACACACAGCAGATGTTCTATTATTTAGAATTTGCACAAGAACAAGGGTCCATGGGCTTGGAAATGTTGTTGTAGCCACATTTTCATGTGGAGGTGGCGATTCTCGTCAAGCTCCTGTACGTGAGCAAACTTATTCCGGTCCAAAGGACCGATCACAGCGGGAAAAGGTTGGTCATTGGTTATTTAAAGATGTCAATAACATGCCTTGTCAAATCGAGTATCACAGGCACTCAGTATTTGTGAGAGTTCGTGCCGCCCGGCTTCTCACTGAGACTCTCCGCTTGCTATCCCTGATTGTCCGCGACTGCCGTTGCAGCTACACGCCCGGTAGCTCGTAGCTAAGCTTCTCGAGGCAACAAAGAACACCACACATGTCGAGCCTCAATGTTCACAGTTATCCTGTGCCGGAAATGTTGTTGTTGTTTTTGTTGTAGCAGTGTGTTGTACACTGAGGCGGCAGCCTTTGTTGATGAAAGACTCCATCGGACAAAATCGTTACGTACAACCGGCTGCCATGGGATTGGGCTTGGAAATAGTGTATGCATGTGTTGATGTGCTTGTGATCTGGTAGACGACACTCCAAAAATCCACCTGCTGTTGAGTACTCAGCTAGATGGATGAACTGATTTTAATTTTATGCTTATTGCCTCTGGACATTGTGGAGAGACAACGACCACAGCTTTTGCTTTTCATACAAAATTTTATATCTGTTGCCTCTGGACATTGTGGTTAGACAAAATGCCGCGACCACAGCTTTTGCTTTTCATAAAAAATTTTGACAAAATTTGGATTTCTTCCATTTTCTTCATATGCTCGTAATTTGTTTCATGAATAGAGATGGGCGATGGGTAAATACACGGATATTTACCCAATTTACCGGGTAAATACTCGGGTATATATCCGCTAATTCGCAAAAGCTGGGTATTTATAATTTTGCTGGTATCTTGGGAATTAAAACATTTTCCAAACAAATTTTGATGTTTTCGTATTCTTGGTATATAAACTCGACCTTCTGATTTCATAAAATCAGATTTTAGTTATATATAGCCGCTATTTGGACCGATCTGCAGACTTAAGGTCTTAAGGCAATAAATTGGTAATTTTTTCCTTCGATTTCGATAAAATTTGGCACAGTGAGTTTTGGTAGACCTCCTACATATTCCTGCCAATGTGGTCTAGATCGGACCATATTTGAGGTCGTCTCGAAAGAGTAACAAACAAAAATTGTAAAATATTATGATCTTCGCCCTAAAAAGGAAAAAAACTTGAAAAATGAAAAAAATCGCCAGAGCCCGGCCGGGATTCGATCCTGTGCACTTGGAGCAACAGCGAGAGCCGTTGCCGTTTTCTAGCGTTCGAAACCACCAATACAACTTCCAACAGATGCACAAAATCATGTGTAGTACGGAAGAAGTGTAATTTGCCACAGAAAGAATGTCTGTCATTACACAAAAATACATGCATTGGGAAAAAGTACAGCTAATAGGCAGGGTTGTCGAGCGTGGTTAATGTGGTAATTGTATTATAGATGTGTTTTCGCCATTAATACGATTCAAATACAACATACCAACACACGACCCTTGAAGCCATTACACCTAATATGGTTGAAAAGTCTTCTAACCAAAGACGAAACGCGTCCCATAGTGGTTGGTGTGTGTTGCTATCTTTGACTTTCCTTTTCCATTTGCATCTCCGATCATTGAGTTCGTCTCAAAAGAGAAACAAAAAAAAATTGTAAAATTTAATGATCTTCGCCCTAACAGGCAAAAAACTTGAAAAATAAAAGTTTGTCTTATGTTGGATATTCTTAAAAATTATTTTTGTTTTCCAAATGGACTTGATCAGTTTTTCCATGTTACCGGTCATATTTTATGGCGCCACTAAATGTGCTAAAAAAAGTGCATATAAATACATTAATATATCTATAGAAAAGCCCTCTCATGCCATCCATTCATGGGCGTTAGATAATGACGAAAACAGTTTTTTTATATTTTTCTCCTTTTTATGATTTTGATAATGCACAACAACATGTTGGGAATACCAAAGGCTGCCTATCTAAAAAAAATGCAAAACGCATTAGAATAACAACGTAATTTCTTGTTGAAATATTTACCATAGAAATGATTTATTTCCTTCCCTTTGCATTATTACTCGAAATGCGATTACAAATGTTTATAATTATTTCAACATGCCTGCGCATACAAGTTCGCTATTAAATAGTTTGTTTTTATTTTGTAAGAGTGCTTTCTCACCTGTTTATTTCCGTAAATTTAAAAAAAAAATAATGCTATCTATACACGTTCCTAGCTATGAATTAATTTCATAACTTGATTTTCTAGTCTACTATTTTTTAAAAAAAAAACTTTATGGGTATTTAATTAATTATATAAAAATTGTGTTTATCATTTCTTATCTTTATTTCCACTTTTGCGAAATTTGTCTAGTAATCATGAGAGGCCAAGATTGCAATATTTAATATTTCGCCACATGCTGACTCACCTTGAGTGTTGAATGTGCAACAAATATTTCAAAAATATAATCTTGGGTTTGTTTTCTTTTAAAGTGTGCTAACTTTATATAAATATGTACATACGTAGATCCGATTCTGGTGCACCAATAATAGCTTCCATGAAAGGGGCTGGGCTAGTGTTCTGGTTCTATCTACTACTGCTTGCATTTCTAGTGAAATGTATTTCACAATTCAATGTAAACAACTAAATTTTACTCTAAAAGTAAAGAGAAATTTCGAAAAAGTATATTGACTGGTTCTCAGCTTTATTTCATTGCTAATTTGGAGACGTTGCTGTTGATCCAACCGTGCTGTTGATATTGGTGGCTGTAAGTTAATGACAAAAAGAATTCCAGAGAAGGTGGGGTAGATATATATGTACGTGCGAAATGAAAATCATTGTGCAAAAAATCGAATAAGAAATGCATCTTCTAGGGGATCAATCGAGAGATGGCTGATATGGAAGCTATATCAGATTTGGACTGAAATAGAGCGTACACTAATTGGCATGATCAAAAAAGAAGTGCAAAAAGAAGAATCTATATTACGCGGAATGGTGTATCACGAAGACCAATCCCCCACCTCCATTCCTTGAGCGATCCTTACGTAGCACATTGTATCCGTGAAAACTGTGCAAGAGCTGGATCGCTGCGACTAATATGTCTTTCCAAGTCATGAAATCCACAATCTCATCGATCTTGCCACGGAGTCCGTTGCAGTTTAGCTGCAAAAGTGATACATTTCCCGGCAGTGGCCTGGCAATTTTTAGTCTGGGTTGCTGCCGTTGCGTACGGGAGAGGTCGGGGGGTCACATAGTCCGACGACGAGGACGCAGAAGGCGACGTCGACGACGCTTGTGACCCACTGCTGGCTATGTTCGCGCAGCACTTTGCAGCATATCCAGTATGACTATACTCCCGTAGTGAAGTGAGGCCAGAGGAAGATCGGAAATGTACCCACTCCATACACCTAACCGAAATCGACCGATGATGGAGGCGGTTTTGGCAAACCGAACAGAACCAGGGTCCGGGGTTCAATCCCGGCACGGAGCAAAAGCGTACGGAGAAGGCACTCCGGGGTCACTCTCGAACCCCGGTAGACGGAATGACAGGACCTCAGCCACTTTTGGCGAAGTAACTGATCCGAAGAGATGCGCCCGGTTGTTCAATCGTCAATTTATTGTGCATCCCGAGAGTGAAAGGGCAAGGAAGGGAGTTATTCGCCGTATTCGTGGTCTCAAATTACAAATTACCGTGTCATCCGCGGCGCCAAATCATCCAAGGCGCTGGGCCCCGACGGAATCTCTACATTGATGTTGAAGAATCTGGGTTTACCTGGAGTTGAGTACCTTACTACTGTCCTCAACCTGTCTTTAAACACTCTTATAGTTCCTGATGTCTGGAAAATGGGCAGAGTGATCCCGCTACTGAAGCCTGAAAAGGACCCGAGTTTGGGGGAGTAGTACAGACCGATCTCCCTTCTCTCACCAATAGACAAGACGCTTGAGGCATTATTCCTACCGAGTTTCGTAGGAGAATTTCTATTCGCCAAGCATCAACATGGGTTTGCATAGAACACCAACAGCTTTGCATGCCCACATTTGCCGTGGCTTCAATCAGCCCAGGCCATGTGGTAGGATGGTCCTTGTGGTACTAGACTTATCGAAGCCATGACAAATTATTTGAGGACATCGCCAACACCTCTCTCCAGCCAGGCCTGAAACACTGGGTCTCGAATTATCTGTGTGGTCACCAAATTTGGTTCGGCGTGTCTTATCAAATCAAGGATCTCTAAGGATTTATTCTTGCAGTCTTTCATTCTTTTCATTTTTAATTTAGCACATGTATCACAAAATGTCATCTTGACAGTCATGTTAGAGATTCCATCCACTAAATTGGACCACTTCTTGATATCGCATAAGCTTCTGTGTCCAAGACGACGATGCCAGAATTGAATACATTCCAGAGACACATTTTGTGTAACTAGCTCCTTACCTTTATTTCTCTCAGATAGAATGTTTAGGGGTTTGAACCTGTTTATTTCACTTTGTATGTATTAGAAAGAAAAAGGTAAAATTTTGACTGTGGCATTTGGCGTAGTATAGTTTTACGAGTATTTTTACGATTTGTCATTATTGGTAACTAGCCCAGAGGGTTGAAACGACTTTTACCAACGTTTCTTAAGAATATTATTGCATTTTAATTCATTTCTAATTCTTGTCCTAACGCCATTTTTATTTCAACACGGCTTTGCCTCTTTTTTTTTGTTTTTTGCTTGTTGTTGCAATTAGAATTAGAGCATTAAAGTGGGACAACCAACGACTATGCCAAAAATGTTTAGACGTCAGTTCTAAAAACAACAAAATTGACTCATTCAGTTGTAGAAGCGGCTACTTTTATGGTGGCACTTAGTTTAACCCTTTTACGACCACAATCTTTTACTGACTGATTCTTCGCGTATGACTGAAATTGGAATGCATCTTTTTTTTCAACCGTGATTGCATTTTTTACTGATGTCAATGAGGCTTCAAACCAAAGTCGTTAAAATGCAATATGCGCAGTGCATTTACTTTACGTCTCATAGAATTTTCATCGCCATTACCATCTCTATAAAGTGTATAAATGGGAAATTATTTTTATATTGAAAAACTTCGTAATAAATACCAACCTTTGACTTTCTGTTGGTCAATATAAAGATGCTAAATCAAATTCCAATACAATAGGGCACCATTAAGGTACATAAATACATACCTTATTTAATTTCTACCACGGTCTCCATTTTCAGATGCATTTCGCATGTATAATTGGTCCATTTATGTATTCACATTCTCGATTTTTCTGTTATGCCTTCTTCCAATTCACACTATAAAATTATTTTACTTAATAATTTTTGAGTTCTATGAAGCGGTAAAAGTATTTTTTAACCTTCTAGATTTGTTTTTTTTTGCTAAATTTATTTTCGTCTAATTATGCTGGTAGTTGTCTTCACTTGAATTACATCAGGAATGCACAACATGAAATATGATTATGTGGGAGAGAAGCAAGAAATATATTTGACCCATTTGCACTTTTTTTCGCATTACATGTGTGCACTCATAGAAAAGAGTTTGCTGAAAATAGCTACACTATCTGCTGAATATTAGTAGTTAATTTTGGTGCTATTTCCGGCAGTAGTTCTGCTATAACAGCAGTAGTTCTGCTATTACAGCAGTAGTTCTGCTATTACAACAGTAGTTCTGTAATTTCAGAGCAGCAGGCTGACTGCTGAAAAGTCTGTTGTTTGCTGAAGATGACTGCTGCTTAATTATGAAGGGGTTGTTAGAAGAAAACATAAAATACAAATGCAAATGTGTGTCTCAGTGGATGTTTATAATCACCACTTAATGTATACTTTCCATAGTCTTTTTTCGTTAAATTTGGAAACAAAAGGCCATATCTGTCATATACACATTAGTAGAGCAATAACAAAAATGCGAGCAATGGATGCGATGTCATGTCTACAAGTAATTTGTTAATCAGGTAGCTTCTTTACAGTTATACTCCACAAATTTAAAAAAAATCTAAAAAATGCCTAAAGTAATAAAAACAATTAACAGGCAAACATCAAAAAATAGCGTCATTTTTTTTAAGCAGATTTGTGTACTTAAAACAGCGGATTTTATTTGCTGATTTAGCTGACGGAAATGTTTGCTAATACAGCAGCCCTATGGTTGCTGAAACATCAGTTTTATGTTTGCTGAAATAGCAGCTCTATGCTTGGTTTAATAGCAGCTCTATGTTTGCTGAAACAGCAGTAATGCCTGCTTTCCCATTTACAGCAGATAAAAACTTTTGTTTTAGCAAAAATGTTTGTTCTTTTGAATAACAAATTTGGTTGAGTGTGTGAAAGAGTACACAATTCTATCTTGCTTTTTGTAGAAACAGATACACACCGTCTCTGCTATTAAATAACAATTTTAATTCGTACAATTAAAAATTTGTTAAACACTAGTCGTTAAACCAATCACATGCCATTATTCAATGTAAAATATAATCAAATCAATTGATCACATTTTTAAAAATGTCACTGTTAGTCAAGAGCATGTTTGATACCTTGAAGTTAATTTTTTTTTTCGTGTAAGTAAAATGTTGTCATTTTTTCCAAGTTTCCATTTTCCCAATCTTTAACGATATTTTGATCTTAATTTTTTTTCTATCAACCAACACGCAGGGAATGTCCCCTATGAATGCAGTGCATTGCGTTGGCGAGAGAAAATGTAGAGATGTAGTGTTTATTGACATTTGTCTTAAATCTTTGGATGTCAAAGTGGGTGGGGGAAACATTAGCCAGAAGTCGATTACACATACGAACGTTTCGGGCGAAATAAAAATTCTCTCTATAATGCAATGTGCGGTCCGCTGGCCAATCAATTACAAACGGATGTGGGTGCCTGGCATGCCTAGTATCCCTGACATACATCCTTACATCAGGAATAAGAAGACGAATATCAGATAAATACACACCATGAAAGTACCGATAGAACAGCGCCAAACAACCCACATTGCGACGATGATCAAGGGAGGCAATAGAGTTGGATACCCTATTGTCCCCAATCGTCGCTTTCCTCTGTACACGGTCCAGTAGTTCCAGGGATGATTTTGAAGCTCCAGCCTATGCATGTGAGTTGTACTCCATTTTCGGTCTAATGGAAGTGGTATAGATGTTAAGAAGATTAGACGGAGTGAAGTAATTCTTACACCGTTTAAGGAAGCCTTAACACTTGAATGCTTCTTTCGGCCCTTCAAATACATGTTTAGGACATCACTTTTTTCATGCCCAGAACATCAAGAGTTTTTCAGATTGTTCAACTTTTATACCGTTAATAGACAAAGATGATCGTAATGGGTCAGCGAATTGTTTGTGTGATAACAAGCAGCACTCAGTCTTCCGTGCATTAAAATCTAATCGATTCATTCGACCCCACTCAGAAATGGCCAGCAAATCCTGGCAGAGTGTATCATCCATCACCCGCCTCTTATCCTCAATCAGAGATTACTGTCATCCGCAAATGAGTAGATCGGATTGATGTCCGACCTAACAGTTCGTTGATGCAAATAAGAAAAAGAGAAGCAGTAAGGACAAAGACCTGGGGTAAACCTGCGGTTAATTTATGCTCATTGGATGAGAACCCATCTATAACGAATCGAATAGTGCAATATCTGGGAAAGCTCGAACGAAGCCATTACCGACACCAAATCAGGTCCATTTTGCAAATTTGGCCTAAGAACAGTCCACTAAGGAACAGGGGCAAACTTCGCACATATCAATAAGTGCAGTCCGATTCAAGTTTAAGCTTAATGATAAGGGGCCTCCTTTTTATAGTCGAGTCTGAACGGCGTGCCGCAGTGCGACATCTCTTTGGACATAAGTTTTACATGGCAAAATACCTCACAAATGTTGCCAGCATTAGGAGGGGAAAACCACCGCTGAAAAATTTGTTTGATGGTCTCGCCAGGATTGGATTCGAACCCAGGCGTTCAGCTTCATAGGCGGAAATGCTAACCTCTGTGCTACGGTGGCCCCTTCCACCTTAGATTCTTATTTCTTTGAGGACCTGTCTGATTTAGCGGATGTGAACGTTCGCAAGTTGTTGGGCTTTTTAAAGCGATCTGGATGGTTCGACGGTAGGAACTAGAAGGTAAATTCCTTCTTCTGTTCCTGTGGTATAACAATGGACGAAAACGTCTAAGTGAGTCTGATGGCAAACTGCCAATTAAACCTAACTTAACCTAATTTGAATCTATTTTACACTGTAAAAACTATTCAAACTAGGAAATTTTTGCTTAAAAAAGTTGGAAAATTAGTCATCTTTAAATTTACTTTAACAAATCATTAAAATAACAACAAACATTTGTAAAGTGGGCGTATTCCTTAATGAACTGCCTTTTCAAATCACCAATATCTTTCCAAGAACTATTTTTGAGATCATCACGAACTTATACTAAAATTGATGTCAGGGGAACAGAAATACATATATATGCATACCCGGTCATGCAAGGGTTAAATGTGTTGTTTTTTCTATTGAAATTTGTTCCTGCTTATTTTTTTTGTAAAGAAACATCGCGTGCTACAAATGTTGTGTTATAGTTGAGTTTAAAATTATATTTCTATGAATGTATGGTTTTCACATGTATAGTATGTATGCGGAATGTGTAGTCATGCATGCTATCCATATCTAATATTGACCAGAAATGTAAAAATTTCCTTTGCATGTGTGTGGGACAGTTAAAATCATCAAAGACAATTAAAATTGTCCTATTATTTGTTAATCATTTTTTATGGCTGGTTTTTCAAACATTGTTTCTGCAACTGTGTAGCTTTTAATTTTTTTTTAAAATAACAGAAAAAATTAGAATGAAACGCAAATACATTCGTTTATAATTAATGAAGAAATTTAATAAACGAATAAGAGAAGGTCGTCATTAAATATTTATTTGAAGAAGGCAAACACTTGTCAACGCACCTATAAATAGGTATACAAGATTTTGTTAGTTAAAACGACTTGTATTGATAGAAGTTATTTACCAATACAGTCAATATTTAGCAATTAGTAAGATTGGAAGAGAGGAAAGGAAACAACGAATTTTTAATTGTAAGAACATGACGTTATATAAAACGTAAAACTTCCACCATAGGACGACTGTATAAAAAATTCCTCAATCTGTTTGAAATCTATCGAAATATAGATCTAAGAACCTAAAGGTGTAAATATTCTGATTAGAAATATGTTCATACGTGTTACAAGTAATGGAAGAACTATCATTTCGAAAGCCGATGACAACGTTGAAAAAGTAGACGAAAGTTGTTAAAAACAATCGTCGTGAAGAAATTACTGAGAATTTCGTCTTATCAGTTGCTTTATGCCACAACAAATTTTTCCATAATAATTTGGCAAGTTGTGCACAGCAAAGCTGATTTCCGAAATTACCTTTCCTTTATAAACGTAATTATTCTTATTTTATTTTCCCATCAAACCCAATCTTTTGTTCAACTTTCATGTGGAGTGACCAATCAAAAACAAAACCTTGTATCTAATCTTAGCATGATTTTTTTAGGAATTGAAAGTTTTTTAAGAAGGAAACACTTGTATAGTTCTTAACAATAACATTTTTTTAGACAATCCCTCATATAGATAATAATCAGCAAAAACAAGAATGAATGGAAACAAAATAATTTTGAAAACATGGTCATGCAAACATGACCATGGAATATAAATAAAAACATAAAATTTGTTTGTCATTACCACGAAGAAATATAGAATTGTGGCAATGTGGTTTCTACTATGAGCCCTCCAAATTGTTTATGTCCAAAGTAGATAGCAACCAATTAGTGCGATAGGGTAAATAAATTCAAGTGTCTAATTTTCTAAAAACAACTAGAAAATTTCGTCAAAATTAGATTGTCAAAATACTATTTTTATAAAAAATGTCGATAAGTTGTATTTTTTTTGTGGCCACCATTGCGCAGAGTTTAGCATGTCTGCCTATGATGCCGTACGCCTGGATTCAAATCTCCGCCTGATCATCTGAAAAAATTTTCAGCGGTGGATATCCCCTTACTAATGCTGGCTACAATTGTGAGGTATCCTGCCATTAAAAACTTCTCTACCAAGTGGTTTCGCTATGCGGCACGCCATTCGGATTCGGCATAAAAAAGGAGGCCCCTTATACTTTGATCGTTAATACGAGAGAAGTATCACCTGTTCCTTAGTGGAATGTCCATGGGAAATTTAGTAAAAGTAGTAGTAAGCTATTTTTATAAAAAATGCATACAAAATTTAATTTTTCTTTTCGAAAACTTCATTGAAATTTATGAGGGTTTCGAATGTGCCAAAAGTGTAGCATTTTCTCCGACACGCACTGAAATCGAAATTTTGTCTTGTTTGTCCTCATCACCGGGTGTAGTTTTCGATTGTAATTGTGTTGCCTACAGAGAGTGGAAAAATATTGGATTACCTACACCGCGCCAAGTCTAGGGTGTAGAGTAGCGTACTTTAAATCAGCTACTATGATTTCACAGGCACCTAAACCAAAACAACGGCGTTCCCTGAATATTTCTTTTTAGCAAATTTCGTTGAAATTTTATTTTTATAAAATTTTTGAAATTTTGGCGTTTGAGAATTAGAAAAAATAGAAAACGTTAGAAAATTTCATCGAAAGTTGATTTTCATATATAACATTGTCGAAATTTAATTTTTATAAAAAATACTGTCCGCATATGAAAAGAAAATTTCGTTAATATTTAATTATACCCTACACCACTACTGTGGTACAGGGTATTATAACTTAGTGAATTTGTTTGTAACACCTAGAAGGAAGAGCGATAGACCCATTGATAAGTATACCGATCGAATCACTTTTTGATTCTGATAGCTATGCCCGTCTTCAGGTCGCAATTTTCATTCGATCATCTTCAAATTTGGTACAGGCGTATTTTCGGCGTAGAGACGAAACATACTGAAATTGGATAAAATCGGTTCAGATTTGGATATGGCTCCCATATATATGTTCGTCCGATTTTCAGTAATAACGCAATAAAGGATTTTCGCATAAAGGATTATCTCTTGACTCTCGACATCACTGATGAATTTCATAAAAATCGTTTCAGATTTAGATATAGCTCTCATATAGCTCTCATCGGGCGATATATATATATATCGCCCGATAAATGCGCTTGAACATTTATTCACCATTCTTGCCAACATTTTGTAAAACAAAACCACAATAAGAATAAGTTTGAACAATCTTGCCAAAATTTTGTAAATTTAGATATAGCTGCCATATATGCATATCGCCCGATTTTCACTTTTAGAGCCACTGCAAACGCATTTATTGACCAATATTGCCCAAATTGTGCATAACGCTTTCATCGATGCCTACCACAATATCTATGAAGTTTGGTCAAAATTGGTTCAGATTGTGATGTAGCTACCATATATATGTTCGTCAGATTTTGGGTAATTTGCAATAATGCTGTCACTTGTCAACCATATTTATTACAGTTTGAATATATTTGCTCGAAATTTCATACGAAATGTTTAATAACTCATCTGAAAACATCCAACGAGGTTTATCAAAATTGATTCGGAATTAGATATTGCTCCCCCTTCGTACCTATAGGGTAGGTGTAGAGTATTATAAAGTCGGCACCCTCCATCTTTTGCCTTATCGCTACACTTTAAAATAGCTTTTTGAAAATGGATTTTCATTTAAAATGATCAAGATTAGAGCTATGGGTCCATTTCAGATCTACACTAATCGATTTGTTTAGTGTATTTGTTATCTGATTTCAAATAATGTCACAAATTTGCCACAAGGGGTACACAAGTTTGAAGATCTATTTTGTCCTGAACGGCTTTCATGTTTGTTTGATGGTTTTTCCTTTCATTCATCCCGCTCGCCCTTGGTTTTTTTTTTTGTGTTGGGCCGTCAGATTCGTACTCTTGTCCCATACACATTTGTTTTGTATACCAAATAGTCCCGGTCGGGCAACACTTAAGTTTGGAGGTCGATTCGCCTTTTATTTGAGTCCTTCATCGTCGAAATATACATGTCCTGTTGAAGGGCAGGACATGACCCACATGTTTGGTTCCTAATATTAATATCATATTCGTACTCTATTGTCAAAGACCATTCATTCAAGTCCCATATTGTCCCGGTCAGCCTACATGTACTGGGTTTTTTGGGACCGGGGCTTCTCAGCCAATTTGTCCCAAATATTTAAACCAGATTCAGAGTCTTCTTCCTTTTACATTTCATTTTATTCTCATTTTGTGTCGATGTACATACATGCAAGTTTTGGGGGGTTTTTTGGGATGGGAAGGCCCCAAAAATTTGCTTTTGGACCAATTTTTGCTTTTATAAATGACCATATTTGACCTTGTTAGGAGATCTTTTTGGGCGAATGTCTTATATAACTGGATAGAGCATCCTGAGGCTTGTCTGCTAACCAAATTTGGAAGGTTCATCTTTTTCCATGTGGCCACATGTCTATCCAGGGGCACACATGAATGAGGGTATGCTAATTTCGTCATTCCTTTTGTGACACATCGAAATATTGATCTGAGAACCAACAAAGTATATGTAGTTTTGATTGTCTTGACATTCTAAGTCGAATTAGTCATGTCCGTCCGTCTATCGAAAGCATGCTAATTTTCGAAGGAGTAAAGCTAGACGTTTGAGTTTGTATTTTATTTCAAATTATTTTGCCAAGTATGATCTAAATCGGTTCATAACCTGATAAAGCCTTCTTCAGATTTGACTTCTTACGCCTCTAGAGGGCGCAATTAATATCCGATTTGGCTGAAATTATAACTTTGTATTTTTTTATAACTTCTAACAGCCATGACAAGTACGGTTCATATCAGTCTATAACTAGAAGAAGCTCCTATATATTTGAAAAAGTCATTAGAAGAACTTGTCGCTCGGCCGAACTTAAAGTGTGGTCTTCATTGCGCCTCGTCCGTGCTTCTTGCTGTGAAGAAAGCGGGAATGGCGTGTGCATAGTGATCCATTTTAAATGTAGCTCCCATATAAACCGATCTCCAGAGACTCTAGAGAACGCAAATCTAATACGATGTAGTTGGAATTTTGCACGACACTCATATGACCTCTAACATACATATGTGCCAAGTATCATTCGAATCGGTGGATAACCTCATATATCTCCTATATTAACCAATCTCCTGATTTGATTTCGGGAGCCTCTGGAGGCTTTAGAGGGCGCAATACCTATTCGATTTGGGTTAACTTTTCTAACTACCTCCAATATCTGTGCTAAGTATGGTACATCGGTTTATGAACTGATATAGGTCCCATATGCAACGATCTTCCGATTTGATAGAAAGTAATTTATAGAAAGTAATTAATTTCCAAATATATAAGAATCCATAGGGTTTCCCTGTCTTGACCTCGCAGTATCTTTCTTTTGCTTCTGCCTGTATGGAAAAACCATGCAATTTGACAAAAGCGATCTATGGTTGAGGGCATATAAGATTTGACCCAGCCGAAGTAAGCACGCGTTCACCTTTTTATCGATAACATCGAAAGAAAAAATTAAAAATGTATATTCCGCTAAAAAATAAAATATGGATAGTATCGATAGTACCATATTTTCTACTGCATAGGTTACCAGAAATGCCTCTGACATCTTCGCTGTATCCCCTTGTAGCTGACGTTTTAAAGATAAGGTCCAATTACGACACCTTGACAAGCACCCGAGCTTACTTATACTTCCCTCTCTCTGTCATATATAAAGGTTGATATTTTTATTAGTTAAGTTTTTCGGGATGGCATCACTAGTTGATAATTGTATCCAAACGTCATCTATGTGAAAAGTGTTCAGTATACTCTGCCAGTTCACCACTCACAAAAGGGCACTGACAGCAAATCGTTGAAATTTATGTTCAAATGCGCGATTTGTGACAAATGACGAAGGAAATCCACTGTTTTATCGAAAATTTATATTCAGCGATGAGGCTCTTTTCAGGCTCTATGAATATGTAAACAAACAAAACTGTCGCATCTAGGATGAAGAACAGCCACATGGCGTGCAAGAGTTACAGAAGCATCCCGAAAAAAGACAGTTTGGTGTAGTGGAATACAGAAAGAATTGCTCAAAAATGTGGTGCTAAATTTGCTCTTACAATGTACCATATGAACCGAAGCCGGGGGAAATATTTACTTGAAGTCAGTTTATAAACTAAATGGTAAAGATCAATTTATGGATTCCATTATAACTTTGAAAATATTTGATGCAAATTTGAGTGTTTTATAAAATTTTTGAAAAAAATACGCTTAAAAAATGTTCCTTAAGTTACGCATGGTCCTCATCAAATACTGCGGACTTAGAAGTTCCTCTTCATGGCCTTGATCTGCGGCTCGGTTATTGGTTGCCAGAGATTATAGTTTAGCTCTAAGGTTGGTTCTTTCTCGATTTCATTTAAATTAAAATTAGTGTTATATTAAATTTGTATACTTGCAAAGAATCAATGAAGTCAAATCTCAACATGAAGTTTGAACCGACTAGATGATAGGTTCCATCATATATAATTTGAGCGATACAAATAAAAAATGGCCACTCTAGAGGTTTAAGAAATCTAATCGGAGCAGCAATTTATGCTAAATGATAACCACTTGCCGTAACTTTAAAATATTACAGGTGCGTAAAAGTTCCCATTCTTTAAAAAAAAATTTAATTGCACCACCATTTTTGCCCGAGTGTATAGAATGTAAAGAAAACGAAAATACAAACTGAATCGAATGTCAAGGTTAATTTTCTTTTATTGTTTGTCTGGCCAGCTAAAACTACCGAGGTGGTGGTGGACGTCAGCGAATAAACAGGTCATAACAATAAACAGCTGGGTGGGGAGAGTAGAGAGGCATAAGCCCGAAAAGCACCAGCATATTACACGGGATTTTTTTTTTGCAGTTTCACCCCATATAAACCAGTCTGTGTGTTTTGGTATGGCTGATATTGATATGTATGTACATTCACGGGGGATTTTGTAATTATACTCAATGTGGTCAGCACAATAAATCGTGCGACCAGCAGTATGATCACATTGCTTTCAACAACGATTTTATAGCTTTTATACTTTCTGAGTAGCGTAAGGAAAAACATGTGTTAGGGAAGTAAAGACAAATAAAGTACATCTAGTATCGTTAAACTTCGATTTTCGCACGTTTTTATTATCCTATCCTGCTATTACTGGAATGGAATAATATGGCAATAAATGCTACTATAATTTTGTGCTTAATTCCTGAGTGGCTTTGGCCATATTTACCTATCTTTGTTCATGAATTGTTGTAAATTGAATGTTGGTGGAAGTAATGGTCTGAATCATGTTTGAAATACCTAAACAACAATGAAATTACAGTCTGAATCGTAAACTATACAATCTACCACAAAGTTCTTTATGACTCCCCTGTTTGACACCTAGTTTGGTATTAAATGATTCGGTGAGATTTTTGTCCTATTTATATTGTGGAACGTGTGTCAACCTGCATTATCCTGCACTTACCAAAACGATGGTTCGATTTCTTTTCCTTGCAGTTTTTCAAAGATTTGGTGTAGAGTCAATTTAAATTTACCAGGTCTAGGGCCGCACTCATAGGGCCTTACCCTCCGATTTTTCGCACAATACGCTCGAAAGTATCTTGTATGGATTGTTAGTTGGCACAGCCTTATCCCCTTTCTTGTGTCCGGGGCATAATATGCTGAGGTTCCAATCATCGGGTATGCGTTGTTCTAGTCAGTTATTTTACATGCAAAGTTAAAAATGCATTCCTCTATAGTTGGTACATACAGTCTTATCCCCTTTCTTGTGTACGGGGCATAGTATGCTGAGGTTCCAATCATCGGGTATGCGTTTTTCTAGTCAGGTCGAGCGGACATATGTCTCATCAGTGTTTCGCCTCCAGCCTTAAATAGTTCAGCCGGCAACCCATTGACTCCTGCTGCCTTGTTGTTCCTCAGCCGGTTAAAACTATGTAAACCTCACTTTGACTAGTCGGTATCAGAGAACTGCATGAGACACTTTGGCCCAAGCAATTTCCTGTTACGCATGCCATCTTAGAACAAAGTAAGCTAGAAACACACGCACATATATAATAGAGTGAGAGATGTCCGAACGTTTTAGTGTTGTTTGCAAATGAGCACCACTCAGATAAGTGTTATATGAAGCCAAAGCAAGCAGAGGACTAGATATAATTCGTGGTTGTTACACTTTTTTCTATTTTTGGATGAGAGTTGCTTTGTTTTTACACTTTTTTTCTATTTTTGAATGAGAGTTGCTTTTATCAGTGACGTACATGTTGTCTGTCTCCGTCAGTTTAAAAGAGCCAGAATTTCTTCCACTTTTTTCTTTACCCAAACCATTACAAAGCACGCAAATTAATTTCAGCTCTCATAATTTTGAACGGTAGCTTTGAGTGTGCGTCTAGTTACGGTCAATGTGAGCCCTCGTGAGTATTGTTTAAAACGGAAAATACGGTCAGCAATGTGTTTATGCTCATTAGCAAAAACACTTGCAATAGATAAACGAATTTAAAGGAGTATTTTATATTTTGGTGGTTGAGAGACGTAAGGCGTCAACAACGATTGCTGGTATAAGGTGTGAACTTGCCATTCGCTGCATGTCAACCATGCGCACTTATTTTTAAGATGGCTTGCTGCTGTTCTCCGGTCGGTATACATTCTATGCCATCATCAAGTATTTGCTGTTTTCTTTTCATATCCTAAACTCACTATCTGCACATGTTTTCAGATTTTTTTCATTCTCTCTGCCCCTGCAGATGTACCTTTGTCAAAGCCATCTGTTTGATGATTATTTGGTTGAATTTCCAGACTTCATTCTGATTACTGAACAAATCGATTCGCTCTCCTTTACGTCTTTTCATTATACGGGATAGGCGTTTTTCTTTCCATTTCTTCCCTTTTCGTCGTCCAGCTTCCGTGCACTATCCGATTGTTTGTTTTTCACAGTTGAAATATCTTTGCGACAAACAAATCTCAAAAATTAAATCTCAGCAAAAGGCGGTTTGTTACACGAAAAGATGATTCTTTAGAATTCTTTATATTTGTCTCTTCTATTTGGCAGAAAGTATACTTGGTTGTACTTGGTCGTCTTAGATTTTTACGAAGATCAAGAATATATATGCTTTATATGTATGTAACCAAGCTAAGTGATAAAAACGTATTGAGTTCGGCCGTGCCGTACTTGGATATCCACCACGATGGATAAATATTATCCTACATTATTATAACTCCACTATACCCAAATATGGACCGATTAGGATCATATTCGGTTTAGATGACAATATCCCAGTTTCAAATATCAGCGAAAACTGGTATCAGATCGCCTGTTATGGATTGTTATTTGGGTCTATATGACAGTTATATCTTAATAGGTGCCGAACTGTTTGAATGTCCGGAGGCTAAATACATCTCAATGTTTCAAATTTCAGCGAAATCGGGTAATTAATGCGCCTGTTATGCCTAAAAGCTCTATATCAGAAGATCGATGTATATGGCAGCTATATCTAACTAAAGTTGTATGTGGATCATACTCGGTCCGTATATCGAGAGGACTAGTGCAACTAATTTTTTTTATTAAAATTTCAGCGAATTTGGGTTATTAATGCTCTTGTTAGGCCTTAAGACCACATTTGACATGGATGTCAAGGGTTCTAACAGAACTCACTGTTGCGATTTTCAATTAAATCGGGTAATAAAAAGGGTTTTTATAGGTTTGAGATCCAAAATCGCCATATCGGGCTATATTCAAATATAGTCCGATCTGGACCATAAACGTTTTGGACTTCAGGAGGCCTAAAATTCAACTTACTGTTTAAAATTTTAGCGAAATGGCCTTAAGACTAGAGCTGGCAAACTATCGATAATTGTAATATTTGATATTTTCGATAGTTTTAATAATAAATGTCGATATTATCGTTAATTTCCCATCACCTATACTTCAAACGAAAAGGAGAAGAAAAAATCTTGAGATCGACCTTCTATTGATCTCATATAGAATCAATATCAATGCACAGACCAAATAAAACCAAGGTTAATAATATCAGTTGGAAGTCATGAAAGAAATCATTGCACAAAATGTTAGTCTAATCGGATGAAAATTGAGCCCTCAATAGGCGCAATGTACCTTAAAGGATACATTCAGTGTCGGATTGCTTATTTTTATTTAGTTTTGCAAAAAATTTAACTTTTGCGATAGTAAAAAATTGCAAATTTAGCGTGTAGCGTGATTACAACGTACGAAAAGACGCAAGGACAGACACACCGACATAATTAAATTATACGATGAACGAAAATATATATATATATATATATATATATATATATATATATATATATATATATATATATATATATATATATATATATATATATATATATATATATATATATATATATATATATATATATATATATATATATATATATATATATATATATATATATATATATATATATATATATATATATATATATATATATATATATATATATATATATATATATATATATATATATATATATATATATATATATATTGGAAACGGGTAGACTGAATAAATATAACCCCCTTAAAAATGTGTATTTAAAAGATTTTCTTGAGATTGAAAACCGCTCCGGAATTAAAAAAATGTTGCTACCGCTCCGGCAAAATTAGGTCTGCTCCGCTCCGAATCCCTGCTTCAAATCGCTTAATTGGAAAATTAATTATTTTTGGAATCGGAAGATAACGTATTATATAAAATATTTTAAAGTACTTAAAACTTTTTACAAAATTTAAAAATTACTGCCGTTTCATTTTTAGCTGATTTTCTGTTCTGACAGCAAAAATTTTTGTTTCTTTTTCTAACAAATTTTTTTGGGTGTAGTCAGATTTTTATTTAGCTACCATTTATGTACATATATATTTTTTCAATACATATTAACATTATTTTATTTTCTCTATTTGCAGGTGAGTAATAAAACTTTTTCTTTGGTAAGTTATATTTTGTATATTATTATTGTAATAGGAGTCCTGCGTGAACGTTTGCCAAAGGTATACACTTTTGCCGAACCTATATATAAAGTGGAATTGTCATTTGATCTTGACTTTTGATATCGACAGATATATTGGAAATTTTCTATTATTTTCCATTTTGAGTTCGACAATGACTTATACTATCCATGCTAAAAATGAGTTTAGACAGTGTACTATGTGGCGCAGGTCTTCACGCACATTTAATGATGAACTAAAGACGAAGATTTAAATTTAAAGATACCCAATTTTCCAATTTTTTAAGGAAACATTTTCATTAGTGACAGTTTATTAAATGTTTAATAGACTTTTCGCTTTGCGTATTATTATTGAAGACAAACATCTTAAAATCACTATCATAATATCGTTGCAAATTGCAAATTTTGGCCATGAACATTCCACTAAGGAACAGTGGCAAACTTCTCACATATCAATGAGTGAAAGCCGATTAAATTTTTAAACTCAATGATAAGGGGCCTTCTTTTTATAGCCGAGTCCGAACGGCGTGCCGCAGTACATCACAAATGATGCCAGCATTAGGAGGGGAAAACCACCGCTGACAATTTTTTCTGAAGCTCTCGCCAGGATTTCAACCCAGGCGTTCAGCGTCATAGGCGGACATGCTACGGTGGGCTCAATAATATCGTTGAAAGTTGGGAAATTTACTTTGGCAAAAGGAAAACATTGTACTTTACTAAAGACCCTGAGAAGCCTTTAAAGATACCATCGTTATTTTGTGCCAAGCTTCCCGCGACAGCAATGAACACTACACAAATCCGAGCTTAATGTTCCGCCCTGTGTGGTGCTCACAGCTATCCCTTGCCGGGAATTGGGCACACATCCTACATGTTGGCGTTTTCTTTTGCCAAAAGGAGTGGAGGTGGCTGAATCTACCGTATCGTTGTTGGGTAGAATACTTTAGTGTGTAGTATAGAGGTTTGCTTCTCGTTCGTCGACATAAATGCTGTGGTGGTCTGCTTGATATGTCGTTTTATCTAAAGTCCTATTATTATGGAGCTAGAACTTGAAGTACTGTTCGATATTTCAGGGCAACGGCCGCTTTTCTTTGTGGTTGGGACGGCTGCCGGACATAGTGCTGCTGAAAAGTGACTTATGAATTTATTCTTACTCCTGTGGAGTAAATGCTGCCAAATGTGGCGCCAAGTATTTTTGAAAACTTTCAACAACTTTGATAAGCAAATCGCTGTATAACCTGATATAGCTCCCATATAAACCGATCTCCCGAATTTACTTCTTAAATCTTTACAAGACGCAATGTTTGTCCGATTTGGCTGAAATTGAGCATTAAGTGTTTTGTTATTACTTCCAACAACTGTGCCAAGTACGGTCCATATCGTTCCATAACCTGATATAGCTCCCATATAAACCGATCTCCCGATTTGATTTCTTGAGTCCCTGCAAGCCATAATTTTCGTCCCATTTGGCTGAAATTGAGCATGTAGTGTTTTGTTATGATTTCCTAGAACTGTGCCCAATACGGTTAAAATAAGTGTATAACCTGATATAGCTCCCATATAAACCGATCTCCCGATTTGACTTCTTGAGTCCCTGCAAGCCATAATTTTTGTCCGATTTGGCTGAAATTGAGCATGTAGTGTTTTGTTATGACTTCCAACAACTGTGCCAAACACGTTCCAAATTAGTCTATAACCTGATATAGCTCCCAGGTAAACCGGTCTCTCGATCATTCTTGTTCGGTTCCTAGAAGCTTTAATTTAGAAGTTTCGTATGTAGAATAGAATCCATGGTGGTGGATTCTCAAGATCGACACGACCGAACTTAGCACGCTTTTACTTGTTCTTCAATTTTTTATCTACACTTTGATTTTTTTATTCGCCTTTTATTGTGGGCTACCTATTAAACCGGTACACCTATTATTATGTGTAAGTTATTAAAAGTTTGCCCTTGCGCAATAGTTTTTCAGATCTTGGTATATAAAACATGCGTAGATATGGGCGATGGGTAAATACCCAAAATGTATTTACCCAAAAGCTGGATATTTATAATTTTGCAGATATCTTGGGTATAAAAACATTTTTCAAAAAATTCTTGATGATTTCGTATTCTTTGTATATAAACCTGATCTTCGAATGTCATAAAATCGGATTTTAGTTCTATATAGCCGCTATATAGACCGATAGTCAGACTTAAAATCTTGAGGCAATAAATTGATAATTTTTCATCCGATTTCGATGAAATTTGGTACAGTGTGTTCTGGTAGACCTCTACCCATTCCTGTCACATGTGGTACAGATCGGACTATAGTTGGATATAGCTGCCATATATACCGATCTCCCGATATTGTGTATTGAGCCTATAAATGAAGAATTTTTCATCCTCGATTTCGATGAAATTTGGCACAGCGAGTTCCGGTACCCCTCTAAATCTTTTTGTTGAATATCGTCCAGATCGGACCATATTTGCATATAGCTGCCATATAGACCGATCTCTCGAAATGAAGTATTGAGCCCATAAAACGAGCATTTTTCATACGATTTTGATAAAATTTGAAACAGTTTCTACCGGGTAAATATCCATCTCTAAACATGCGTCCTTATTTCATATTATTTCCAACATATTATATAAATAAAAATAAGATACAAAATAATTATTTCCTATTTATTATGTCCGTCGGTTATATTTGTTTTTATACAATTTTGTGTTCCGTTACTTTACGACTTAACAAAGAAAAGTAAATTGACGCAAAGTTCAATTTACTTATTATAAAATGTGCTTAAACGTCACATTTGTGGTTCTTCGAATACAATGACTTTAATTGTTTTGTATTTTGTTTAATGTAATGTATATGTCTTTTTCGACACTTTGTATGAAATTTCGCAGTTTACTTTTTCGCGTAATATTTCGTTATCCCCAAGTAGGTGTTACTTGTGCTTAACAGATAAGAATTTTAAATTTGTTTGCATTCATACATGCCTCCTGCAAATAGATAAGGACATTTATCGCCACATGTCTTTGTACAAAATCAAAAATAGACGAAAAACGTGTCGACAAAGCAGAACCATATAAAATATTTTTCATGTTGCCGTAGTATTAGAAGTTATAAAATCATTAAAAACATGACTATAACAATTTTTTGTATTTACGTTTCGATTTCTTTTCTTCTAATCTCAAGAACATGTGATAATGACAAGGTGATTAGATAAGAAAAGGTATGACAATGTGTCTATCTTTCAAAGCAATCTAATTCATAATAGTTTATAAAATCGTAATGCATTTTATCAGCCAAAATTGAAATTCGAAAGAACAAGGAATAGGAATTGTACTCGTGTTGTCATCAGGAAGGAACTGCATTATAGTTGTTGTAGGTCGTAAGCAGTGTTGCCGTTTTTGGTAGGTTCCTACAAAAATTGGTACGTTTTTATTCTCTTGGTAGATTGGTAGGCTGACCTCAATTTTTGGTAGGTTTTTCCAACATATAAATATCAAGTTAATAAGCGAAAAAATCGCCGGAGATGACTCAAAATGAATTCACTTCGTGTCGTTTCAAGATGGTTACAAAGTGTCTCATTGCTTCAAATTTCAAGAAAAAGGGCATAAGTTCCGATATTGACCGTAACTGTTGGTACGAGTGTTAATGATATCTTCCAAACTTATTAAATTCTGTATAGAAAATGCGGGTTTTGTGAGTTCAATGCCTTCAATTGAAAAACAAGGCTATGTGGCAGCAGCATACACATATGGTCAAATCTGCTCTATACTCAAAAGTTGAGGGGTACATGCATCTCGCTGTAACGGCGAAAATGGGAAGTAAAAGCGCATTTCTGGGTTCAAACACTTAAATCAGTATGGTTGTTTAATGAAATCGGAGCAAAAATACGACTTTATGAACTCAAAATTTCTTATCGGGAGATGGGTATAAAGGATACTACATCAAGATATAGGTCATATTTGAACTTCAGAGTGATTTCAACCAACAGAGAGACGGACATATCTAGATCCTATATTAATAACGACGATTCATATAATTCATATCAAATATTGGGTTGCCCAAAAAGTAATTGCGGATTTTTTAAAAGAAAGTAAATGCATTTTTAATAAAACTTAGAATGAACTTTAATCAAATATACTTTTTTTTACATTTTTTTCTAAAGCAAGCTAAAAGTAACAGCTGATAACTGACAGAAGAAAGAATGCAATTACAGAGTCACAAGCTGTGAAAAAATTTGTCAACGCCGACTATATGAAAAATCCGCAATTACTTTTTGGGCAACCCAATATATAATTTTATGTGTTCCAAATGGAATGCCAAATGGCCAGTTCTTCTGTGGTGGGTATAAAAACATATAATCCATTTTTGGCTTGTAGAACATTTGGTAGGTTTTGGTCGGGTTTGGTAGGATTATTCTTAAATTTTGGTAGGAAATATTTTTTTTGACACAACACAACAAAAGTCGTGGGTAGGTAGATCGTAAATTTTTATCCAAACGCCCTCCTACCACCACGTAAATATCGCCTTAAAAAAAATCCAACCCTAATATGATTTTCTAGGACCCTAGAAAAATCAGTTATCACCCGATTTGATTTATTCAAACTAATCCAGATATGAAGATATTGTTATACATTAATATATTTGATACCCACACCAGGGACAGATTTACTCATAATTTCGTAGGCATATCTGTCATGGGACCCAGTAATTTCGTAAGCATATCTGTCATGGGACCCAGTATTGTGTCAAGTTCCCATTCAACTGCCATATACCATTTCGACAGCGATCTAGTATCTATTATTTAGCTTAAGCTAATACATTGACAAACTATGGTCTTTTATGACTTTATGTCTAACCTTGTCGTATTTATCTAACGTCGTCAATCTGACTTAGTCTCCATGTAAGCAATCTTCCGATTAACGCATGATCCTCAAACCCCGTGCCCGATTTCGATGAAATTTAATTTATTCAGAATTTAGGGCAATAATATTATGTAGTAATTTTTTTGAGAAAATAATTTTAAATTTCCTATTGGTTTTGATTTAGGTCCGTTCAAGACGTATATAAAAAAAATGGGCGCATCAGCACAGCTGATGGAATTTAATATGTCAAATCATTTTTGAATTCGCCTTATATAAAATTTAAACTTCAAAATAAATATTTTATAAATTTATTTTTAAACTTAAGTTATAAATGGTACGCGTCTAACAACCTCAATCGCTATCAGCTCCACTTAGCCCCCGAAATAGATTCAAAAAGCGCTGAAGATAAAATTTACGGCAGTACAAAGGTATTAGAATGAAGAGAATAAGGAGCCAACATGCATGACAATAATGAGGGCCAGGCTGAAGAAGTTCTCTCCAATTTGCTATTTTAAGCCCTTTTTGCAGTCAAAAATGGCGAAAGGACTATGTGCCTGAAAATAATTTAGACAGGAATAAGTAAAAGGCGTGCTAAGTTCGGCCGGGCCGAATCTTGGGAATCCATTACCATGGATTCTGCTAAAATATGGGAGCTATATTTAGTTAGAGACCGAATTGGACCGTACTAGGCGCAGATGTTGAGAGTCATAACAGAACACTTTTTTGCATAATTACAGCCAAATCGGATAAAAAATCACTGTTTGTAAGGGATCAATAAGTCAAATCGGGAGATCGGTTTATATGAGAGCTATATCATGTTCTTGACCGATTTGAAGCGTACTTGCCACAGTTGTTGGGAGTTGTAACAGAACACCATGTATAAAATGTCAGCCTAATCGGATGAAAATTGCGGCTATCAGGGGCTCAAGAAGTCAAATCGGGAGATCGGTTTATATGGGATCTATATCAGGATAAACACAAATTTAAACCGTACTTGGCACAGTTGTTGGAAGTCATAACGGAACACTAAGTGCAAAATGTTGACCAAATCAGACAAAAATTGCGGCTTCCAGGGGCTCAGGAAATCAAATCGGGAGATCGGTTTTTATGGCAGATATATCAGGTTATAGACTGATTTGGATCGTACTTGGCATAGTTATTGGAAGTCATAACGGAACACTGCGTAATAAATTTCAGCCAAATCGGCCAAAAATTGCGGCTTCCAGGGGCTCAGGAAGTCAAATCGGGAGCTATATCTAAATCTGAACCGATATGGCCCCTTTGCAATCCCGAACGACCTACATCGATATTAAGTATCTGTGTCAAATTTCAAGCGGCTAGCTTTACGCGTTCGACCTCTATCGTGATTTCGACAGACGGACGGACCTTCGAATCAGAATGTTGATCCAGAATATTAAATATTCTTTATTGGGTGGCAGATCAATATTTCGGAGTGTTACAAACGGAATTATTAGATAAGTATACCCCCATCCTATGGCGGTGGCTATAAAAAAGGTGTTCATTTAGCCATATTCCTGAACCAATTCAGGTTGTGCCACAATGGGTGCAAAACCGTCAACCAGCGCGATTTCAAAGTCCAGACATTGAAATTGCTTGTTTGAAGCCCTATCAGTAGTGAGAGCGATAGCTCCACCAAATTTTTCATTTTGGTGAATAGCACCAACTTTATCTTTCAGGGGTTAAGTCAAGTCTATTGGCCAATCTTGGCAGCATACTATATGCTCTCTGAACGACAACAAGATGAAAACGCCATCCTCGTAGCAAACAAACTTTAGCCGCTCCTTTTCAAATTACCTAAAAATCCCGCTAACTATCCTGCTCAACAAAATCGTATCAACTCAATGCAGGAGAAATCCTCATATCCACCAGAGAGTCATTCATTTGACACATGTGATGTGTGGTCCCTGGTTATAATAGAGGCAAACGTCTATGATGTTTGAATCAATCCCAGCCCCATTGGAATTGAGTTAGAACTATTCTGGTCTACATTTTCAAATTTGTTTTTTTAGGTTGACACTCAAAAATTAATAAACTTCTTTCTTCTTGGCCTTATTGGTTGAAGCAAATTTGTCGAAAATTTTAAATGTCACGGCGAATTGAATTTTCCTCGCCCTGTTTACAAATTTTGACATATCAAGTTCCCAAAACAGATGCTTTGTTGGTGCAATTCGCTGATGCGGCCACCTTATAAATACGCCTTGGGTCCGTATTTAAAAAGACACAAAAATGCTTTGAATTTTGAACTTTATTTAATACTGGCTTTAAGGTATGCCATGTCATGTGTACAAGTATACTGTTGATCGGGTAGCTTCTTTAACTTAAAATTTCACAAATTTATAAAAAAAAAATTAAAAAAAAACCTAAAGTAATAAAACAAGTAATAGGCAAACATAAAAAATAGCGTAAACATTTTTTTCTGCATATTTTTTACTTAAAACAGCAGATTTTGTTTGCTGATTTAGCTGATTGAATTGTTTGCTAATACAGCAGCCCTATGTTTGCTGAAACAGCAGTAATGTCTGCTCTCCCATTTTCAGCAGACAAAAATAGTTGGTTTAGCAAACATGTTTGCTGTTTTGAATAACAAATTTGGTTGAGTGTGTGAAAGAGTACACAATACCATCTTGCTTTTTGTAGAAACAGATATACACCATTTCTGCTATTCAACAACAATTTTAATTCGTACAATTAAAAATTTGTTAAACACTAGTCTTTTAACCAATCACATGTCATTATTCAATGTAAAATAGAATTTCAATGTAGGTTAGGTTAGGTTGAAAAGAGGGTGCAGATATTAATTCGCTCCATGCCACTATGGACATACACCTAAGCCAGTAATCGGCTTTTTGTGCGCTCTCAAAGCTATAAAGTAATCTCTAAAAAGAAATTTTTTAGTTAGGAATTCCGTGCTACTTACAAAATACTTAATTGTTTTCAATACCACTCCCCTAAGTTGGTTCATGTCAGGTATTGTGTGTCCACCTAAGTGCCGGTATCTGTTAGTCGCGAAAGCCGAACAATGACAAAGGAAATGCTCCAACGTCTCATCATCTTCCCCGCATGCTCTACACATGCTATCACTTGCCGCACCGATTTTAAATAAGTGAGCTCGTAGTCCTATGTGTCCCGTTATAGGACTACTAGGGTTGAGATTCAAAAATTTTTGAGTGTAAAAGCCTTGAGTTTTATCCGATTTGGTTGAATTTTGGTATGTAAAGTATTTTGTTTACTTGTTATATTTTGTAAATAAAAATTAAATTTTGACTTAGGTCTTGTATTTTTGATTAATTCCCAATTATGGTAAAGAGTTTCACGACTTCATGCTAATAATAACGGTAGATTACATTCGAGCAGCTTGCTACTCGTTTTTGACTGACTCAGAGCAATAGAAATAGGCAAAATCTGGTATTATCGAGTAAAAGTGAATGGATTCTTGTAATTTTAATATTTCTAAATAAAAATGTGATCGTTTGAATTAATAATATTTCGTGTCAGCTACTCTGTATTCATCCATGTAAAAGGTTTTCGGATCATCAACTGTTGCCGGAGTCATGTAAAGCTATAGTCAACTTTCAATATAAAATCCATTCATCTAAGGAGTTCATTCTGAAAATTTCTAGACATTCATCGAAAATTCCATATATCTGAAAAGACAAACAAAAAAAAATCATAAAAATTTAAATTTGGACTATAAAAGACACACACCTAGAAAAAACAACAAAGATTAGAGTTTATAACATTTCAAGATTTGAACCTA
The DNA here is from genome assembly GCF_963082655.1 of Stomoxys calcitrans. Taxonomy (NCBI): domain Eukaryota; kingdom Metazoa; phylum Arthropoda; class Insecta; order Diptera; family Muscidae; genus Stomoxys; species Stomoxys calcitrans. Next base: position 135,260,279 of record NC_081555.1, read on the forward strand.
CCCTACAAAGTAAATAAACGTACTGAAGGACGTCATAAAATGCTAAACTCTAATCGAATGATCATAAAATTTTGCAATTTTTTAGATAAGATATACTTTTTATACTTTGACAAAATAACAAAAGGGTATTAATAGCGCTGATTGAAAATGCAATTTTAAAAAATTAATAAAACGTAACTTATTTGTCAGAAATATTTCCGTCGTAGACCCTTTTGTTTGCGATTAAAATTTCAGATTCATGATTTTGTACGCTTTTTTAAAAGAGCTGGTGTATAAATAAAAGTATTTTCTAGAATAAACGCTATAAAATAAGTCTTATTAAACAAATATTTCATTAGCTGACAATTTACTCACAACAAAAACAAGTAAAAAGGTATTAAGTTCGGCCGGGCCCAACTTTGGATACCCGCCACCTCGGGAATATTTGAAAACCCCATTTCGACTCAATCCGGTGAAAATTGCATAATTTATGCACCCAAATTCGACACGGATATTGAGTAACCTAATAAATATAAGTCACTGTTAAATTTTGTATTTCAAATCTCAACAAAATCGGGTAATAATAATAAGAGCTTCAGATCCTTAATCGGCACATCGGTCTATATGACAGCTTTATCTAAATACAGTCCGATTTTTACTATATTTGGGTCGGATAGCGGGTGGCCTAAAACTACTTACTGTTTCAAATTTCAGCGAAATTGGATAAAAAAAATAAAGCTTTTATTCGCGTCAGACCCTTTATCGGGACATCGGTCTGTTTGGCAGCTATATCTAAATATAGTCCGATCCGAACCATATTTGGGACGGATGTCGGGAGAACTAAGACTACCCACTGTTTCAAATTTAATCGAAATCGGTTAAAAAATAAAGCTTGTATGGGCTTCAGACCCTTTATCGACAGATCGGTCTATATGACAGCTATATCTAAATATAGTCCGATCTGAAGCATATTTGGGTCCTATGTTAGGAGGTGTAAAACTACTTACTGTTTCAAATTTCAGCGAAATCGGTTAAAAAATAAAGATTTTATGGGCTTCAGGCCCTTAATCAGGAGATCGGTCTATATAGCAGCTATATCTAAATATAGTCCGATTTGATCCATTTTCAGTTAACAGGTGGCTTAAGATAACACTCGGTTTCAAATTTCAGCAAAATCGGTTAATAAATAAAGCTTTTTTTAGCTTCAGACCCTTTATAGGCAGATCGGTCTATATCTAAATATAGTTCAATCGGAAGCATATTTGGGACCTAAGTTAGGGGGCGTAAAACTTCTTACTGTTTCAATGGGCTTGAGACCCTTTATCGGCAGATCGGTATATATGGCAGCTATATATGGTCAGATATCGGGAGGCCTAAAACTACTCACTGCCTCAAATTTCAGCGAAATCGGATGAAAGATAAATCATTTATGGACATTATACCCTTTATCGGAAAATCGGTCTATATAGCAGCTATATCCAAATATGGTCCGATTTGGCCCGTTCAAGAACATAACCAGCGTGCACCAAAAAGACGTATCTGTGCCAAATTTCAGCTCAATATCTCAATTTTTGAAGGCTGTAGAGTGATTACAACAGATGTACGGACAGACACACGGACATCGTTAAATCGTCTAAGAATTTTACGACTATCCGAGATATATATACTTTGTAGGGTCGGAAATTGATATTTCACATCCTACGGTTGTGGGTATTAAAAGAATAATACATAGAGAGTTTTTGATTAAATTAGTATTAGTCTGGAAAATCGTTATCTGATCCGATTTAGATATATGTAGCTTCCACATAAAGGGTGATTTTTTTGAGGTTAGGATTTTCATGCATTAGTATTTGACAGATCACGTGGGATTTCAGACATGGTGTCAAAGAGAAAGATGCTCAGTATGCTTTGACATTTCATCATGAATAGACTTACTAACGAGCAACGCTTGCAAATCATTGAATTTTATTACCAAAATCAGTGTTCGGTTCGAAATGTGTTCATTCACCGTAACGTTGCGTCCAACAGCATCTTTGAAAAAATACGGTCCAATGATTCCACCAGCGTACAAACCACACCAAACAGTGCATTTTTCGGGATGCATGGGCAGTTCTTGAACGGCTTCTGGTTGCTCTTCACTCCAAATGCGGCAATTTTGCTTATTTACGTAGCCATTCAACCAGAAATGAGCCTCATCGCTGAACAAAATTTGTCGATAAAAAAGCGGATTTTCTGCCAACTTTTCTAGGGCCCATTCACTGAAAATGATTTGCAAGCGTTGCTCGTTAGTAAGTCTATTCATGATGAAATGTCAAAGCATACTGAGCATCTTTCTCTTTGACACCATGTCTGAAATCCCACGTGATCTGTCAAATACTAATGCATGAAAATCCTAACCTCAAAAAAATCACCCTTTACATGGTCCATTTGTTAAAAAGTACTCGGTCTACTCGGAGGTGTAGGAATAATGAAGTCGACTCTGCCCGGCTAAGTTTAGATAAGTTTAGAAGTCTCTTTTCAAGGGATATTTTTGACTGTTTCCCCGTTGCAAGCTACTTAAAGCATATTGATATAATTTTTAACCATACACCCGCAACTGGGCATTATTTTTTTTTTTTTTTTTGTTATCCCTAACCCTCTTTTAGATAATAATACCAACATCATAAAAAAATTAATGATAAGCGGACCGCAAACACCAAATATGTAATTTAGATAAGACAGTCATTGTCATGTCCACTGTTCAGACTAACGGTTACTGAGTCACCCGACTAGACATGGCGTCATACATACGTTGTTATTTTTTCTTGTCGAACATATCACATGAAGTGTTTTTAAATATTATATTGAAATTAATAATAATAATCATTAGTTTAACTGTACACATGTGCCTGCAAACCATACAAAAAACGTCATTTTTTAGAGTGGGCTAGGTGAAAATTCTATAATTAACTACGATGAACCTCTATAATACCCTTGTTAGCTCTCAAACAGACGTTGCCATTTTGAAACAATAAATCGTAATCAAGCACCATTTGAATTTAAATTTTTGACAATCGATTCAATTCATTCTAGAATATAAATATGTTCATTTAAATTTATCCATTCAGTTGCCCTTGTGTTGGCTCCTTCGCAACAACTTGTTTGAGTTTTCACTTAGAACAGATTCGGAATAAAAAAAGTTTCACATTGAATGTTTTGGCCCAAATGGGAATGTTACATCGAACACTGTAATCTAAACTGGAACTGGATTGCAGCCTAGTGATCAATATATCTGTCATAACAGCCATAACAAAGAGAAGAGTATATAGAAAATCAAAAAAATCAAAGGTGAATGTCCTTCTCTAATAAATTTTTATTAAGTGAACTTTCAAGAACTTGAAATAAAATACAAACATATTATAGAAATTTATATAAATATAAAGTAATTACAATTCTTTGTGTTTCCGATTGCTTTATTGCAAAAAAACAATGAATACAAAGTTTTCATTAGCAAGTAAATTCAACATTACCTTTAAGCCTAGTACTGAATTCGATTGTGGGGAAAATGTTGCTAAACATCAATTAAATTTTGTGAAATCTCACAATCTTTTCAACAGTGTTGCTAATTTGTAATTAAACTTATATTTGGCGTGTAAAGCGTTGTTTTGGTACAAAACAGTTGTATGTTGACATCATTGTTATCATATGACTGTCAACCAAGCCAAAAACAAACACACACCATTAAACATTCTGGTCTGACAACTGCAGTGTACACCCAGTGCATGCATGACACGCGGTTTACACCCCCAACTTTTGCCAATAGCCCTCTTGCAGGTGTATAGGGGAAGAGTTGACTTTTTTGCCTTTACCAAAATGTTGGATTTGAAGTTAAATTTCCTGTCCAGCCAAACACTCAGGTATTTTACGCTTTTAGTAAATGGAACATTTCCTTCCCCCAAGGAGACAGATGCCACCGTACGTAACTTGTATCTCGACACCACTTTCGATAGCCCATTTCGCTGTCGCACGTAGAGCTTCCTGAAGTATATCTCTAAGAGTGCTGGGAAACTTCCCCTAACCACAATTGTCTCATCATCAGCATACGCGATGATAATAATATATTGTTAATGGCTGTATTCCAAAGTAGAGGAGACAGTACACCTCCTTGAGATATTCCTCTGCTGACCCATGTTTTTAGATTCACAGATCCCAACCTCGTGCAGGGCAGTCTCCACCAACCTTCCCTTGACATAGGCATGTTGTTTGTATTGTCCTACTCTTTATCGCGGTGTCCACAATGCGTTTCACGGTTTTGAGTAGAAAGGACGTAAGGCTTGTAGATCTTTGGTGTCGCATAAATTGCCTTGCCGGGCTTGGGTATAAATACCATCCTAGCCTCCCGCCAGGAGGCAAGAATGGTATTTATACCCGGAGTATATAAGTTCAAGGCACGCTGCAAGTAAGAAAATTAATAATAAACTTTCTTACGATAGTGTTGATCTTTCGTAGATGGCGACTTGCAGTTGGTCTCCTCGGATAGGAAGCTTTGGACCGGGGGCGCTCCGAACTTCTCTGGTCCCTCTATATACAGGGGTTGGTCCAATATGAATGGGGGCACTGGAGCAGAGGTTTTTTTTTTGAATTCGTAGGAATTAGGGAATCACATAGACTTCTGGTCGAGTGTAGTGTCTTTCATATCCGCAATATCTCAACACAAAATAAAAAGACAACACTTCTTTTCAATTTTTGTAAACAGATGATTGTCATTGTTCCTTGATAATGAACCGGCATTGTTTCAAATTTCATCCAAATCGTATGAAAAATGTTCGTTCTTTTAATGGGCTCAATAAATACCCAAGAGTTGGGTATTTACCCGGTTCTCCATGAAGTATGGGTCTTATGGAAGGTTTCTAAATGTGGGTCCTCAAGTTTTCCGCTGGATATATGCTCCAAAATGATGCAGATATCTGCTTCACATATGATAATCCAATGAAAACTCCCACTAGTATTTATTAAGAAACATACACAGTCAGACAAACTAGTTTGAACTGACATAGGAAATTGCTAGGTAATAAAGGGTGTGTCTAAAGATTGCATAACGCTTCATTATAGAATGTTTTAAATCATTCAATCAGTCGTTGCAAACATTTTCAACGTTATTAAGCCCAATAACAATACATAACACAATCGTTTTGATTTCACTTTGACGGAGTAGATTTTTTTCTAGCAACGTCATTATGTTCTCACAAAAGCATTACTAATTAGTTTTGTTTATAATACCTCAAAACAAATCAAGGTTGGAAAACAGAAATATTGTGAACTTTTTATATACATACGCACTTCTGAAGGCCAATAATTTTCAAATTAACTTGTAAATATAATATTAGGTGTAAACTAAAAGGAAATTATAAATTATACTCGTGTGTGCTTTAGTAATTACATAGCAAGAGATTAGCACTACTATAGGTTTAGGTTAGAGTGGCAGTCTATTTTTTTTGTATACCCACCACCGTAGGATGGGGTATACTAATCAAGTTATTCCGTTGTGCCAAATTTCAGCCAAATTGGATAATAAGTGTGGCTTTTATAGGCCTAAGACCCTAAGTCGGGAGTTCGGTACTAGTTGGTTCTTAGGATACAATCAAAATAAAATGGGTTTAAAGAGGACATTTATACCCACAAAAGTACTTAGAACCCAAACTATTAAATCATTAAAGATTCTAAACGTATCTATTATGGCTAGTACAGTTTGCATATTTTTTGCATATATCAGATGCCTAAATAAATTTTTTTCAAAATCGGTCAATAAACAAAAAGTGCATATATATCCGCTCTGTACTTATAACAGTATAATTCATCTTAATAGTTTTATATTTATGAAAGCTGAATTTTGGCACAAACGTTTTTTATCCATTAAGCGTTTATGTTCGAGGATGGATAGGACTATATACATATATAGCACTGGACTCTAGATTTGAAATTTTCAGCTCCTAAAAACTCGTATTTTATATCTGATTTTGCAGAAATTTTGACAAATTTGTTATAATATACACAATCCAGTCTATATTTTAATATATCTACCATATAGATTGATCTCCAGATCAAGCATCTTAAGCCTATAAAATGGGAATATATCGAATATAGTCTATCCTTCATCTAAAGATCTAGACCGATATTTTAGATTAGGATCCTGTACTAACGTACTCCCAATTTTCGTTATTTTTTGCTCTGAAACACACATTTTTGTTCGAATTTCGGCCTGGCGAAAGTATATTCCAACCGATAGAAGAGTCGATCAATATTTTATAGCAGCTTCCATAGAAGAGTACATTTTACAAAGAGATTTTTGCACCGAATTTAGCGAAGTCTAGATGGAATTTAGAACATACAGACTCCGATTTAGGATTTGAAATTTAGTAAGGAGGAGGAGTTTGATATAAAACTGCACCAACTTTGCGTTTAAAACTTTTTCTTAATACCTCCTCTTTATGAAGTAGGGTTCAAATCGGAATATAAGCTAATGTAGCTCCCATATTCACCGATCTCCCGATTTGATTTCTTAACCCCCTGGAGACTGCAATTTTTATCAGGTTTGGCTGAAATCATGTAGTGTTCTGTAATGACTTTTAACAACTCTGCCAAGTACTGTCCAAATCGGTCTATAAGCTGATATATTGGGTTGCCCAAAAAGTAATTGCTGATTTTTCATATAGTCGACGTTGACAAATTTTAAGCAAATTTTAAGCATTAATCGAATTGGATCGTCATGTAACTGAGCGTGAGATAGGAGAGAAGTTAAATATACCAAAATCAACCGTTCATTATCACATAAAAAGTCTTGGACTGGTGAAAAAGCTTGATATTTGGGTGCCACGTGTATTGAAAGAAATTCATTTAACAAACCGAATCAACGCTTGTGCACCTTATGCACCTTAAACGCAATGAATTCGATCCGTTTTTAAAACGAATCATAACTGGAGATGAAAAATGAATTGTTTACAATAACGTTAGTCGAAAACGATCATGGTCCAAGCATGGTGAACCAGCTCAAACCACTTCAAAGGCTGATATCCACCAAAAGAAGGTTATGCTGTCTGTTTGGTGGGATTGGAAGGGTGTGGTATATTTTGAGCTGCTTCCAAGGAACCAAACGATTAATTCGGTTGTTTACTGTCAATAATTGGACAAATTGAATACAGCCATCAAGGAGAAGCGACCAGAATTGGTCAATCGTAAAGGTGTCATATTTCACCAGGACATTTATTTCGATCTTTGCAGAACTTCTTATGATGAGGCTATAAAATCGCACTTGGTTCAGTTTTTTGCAGATAAAGGCCAGAAGTTCTATGAGCTTGGAAGATGGCAAAAGGTTATCGAACAAAATGGCAATTATATATTTGATTAAAATTCATTCTAAGTTTTATTTAAACTGAATTTACTTTCTTTTAAAAAATCCGCAATTACTTTTTAGGCAACCCAATAGCTCCCATATAAGCCTTACAAGCCGCAGTTTTTCTCCAATTTGGCTGAAATTTTGCATGTAGTTTTCTGTTATGACTTGTAATAACTGTGTTAAGTACGGTCAAATAGGTCTATAACCTGATATAGCTGCCATATAAACCGATCTTCCGATCTCAAAGAAATGTATATAACCGTAATGGCAAACGTTTACGAAAACATGTAGGAAAAAACAAGTATCTTATTAAGAAAATTTTGTAAATTTTTGGAAAATTCAAAACATCTACTTTTGCAAAAGACTTTTTACAAAAGAAAGTCTAAATGTCTTAAAGTCGACTTTTGCCTTTTTGTTGAAAGTGGAAAAGTCTAAAAGTCGATATTTCGTCCCAACTTGGGATCACTAGTGGATAGTTGTGTAAAAATTCTCACCTTGAGCATTTTGTCATTGTCAAAATTGAATTTCAAAGAAATCGGTATATCTTATGTTCACACGCTTTATTCTCAAAATGGAATATTCAAATTGAATGAAATTGCCAATAACGAATATGTGTTCTTAAATGGGAAATTTGTTCAAGGTGGGCTAAGCGAACTTTGCAACCTTTAAGTCACGCAATATTAATTTTTTATATTTACAATAATTCATTTAATTACAAAAACATTTTATTTGCTTCATGCACTTCCTTAAAATTATTTCTAAAGCTTATGTGAAGCAGACTGCTCTAACGATAACTTCTGGTTGCCATTTAAGTCTCCCCACACTGAAACATCCAAATCAATTTAATCGTTATTTAATTTGCTAATACAAAAAATACACATTATCTACAATATATTCAATGGACAGCTGTTTGTGAATTTTCTTTTGCATAGAAGTCAATCACGATTTTAGTTGTGTAAACTTTTAGGAATAACAAAACTACAAAGCAGAATGCAAATACAAAACAAAAAATGCGCAATTTAACGATTAAATCATTAAATGGTCATTGTACAGTCAAGTGTTACATACTTACAAACAACAGCCAGTGCTTGATAGTTCAAGCCGCCAGGAAAAATGTCTACAACGGAAAAATCTAAGTTGCAGTCGAACTAGTCAAGTTTAGTAGAACGTTATTGTAATAAATGGATTCCACGGAAATATTATTTGAAACAACTTATTTTATGGAACGTATATGCTCGAAATCGAATGAGAAAATAATTTTGCTGTACATGACAATCAAGGAAATATTTTTGACAACAAAATATCAGATATTACTCGTTACACCCTTAAGTGTTTGGGGCCCCTTTTGACATGGTCCAAATTTGAAAATAATTTACATTCGTATTGTCGCGTTTGGTATACGTGTTCATTTGGGGCTTAATTTAGGGGTTGGTCCACGCCCCCCGGAATTGGCCCAAAATTTTTATATAAGTTTCGTATTCTACTCTCAAATACCATTCATATCCATTTGGGGCATCATTTTGGGGTGTGGGACCCGCCGGGGAATAGACCCAAAATTAAACCCTACACCACTACTGTGGTACAGGGTATTATAACTTAGTGAATTAGTTTGTTACACCTAAAAGGAAGAGAGATAGTTCCATTGATAAGTATACCGATCTACTCAGAATCACTTTCTAATTCGATTTACCTATGTCCGTCTGTCTATTCATCCGTCTGTTTGTGCATGTTAATTTGTGTACAAAGTGAAGGTCGCAGTTTTCATCCAATCGTCTTCAAATTTGGTACAGGCATGTTTTTTGTCCTAGAGACAAAGCCTATTGGAATTGGAAAAAATCGGTTCAGATTTGGATATAGCTCCCATATATATGTTCGTCCGATTTTCAGTAATAATGCAATAAAATGGTCATTTCTTACCCGATTCTCTCGAAATTTAGCAGGAAGGATTTTTTTACGACTCTCGAAATTACTGCTGGAATCGGTTCAGATTTAGATATAGCTTTCAGACTTCTAGAGTCACAGCAAGCGCATTTATTAACCCATCTTACCAAAATTTTGCACAACGCTTTCCTCGACGACTGCCACATTATCTGAGAAGTTTGCTCGAAATCGGTTTAGAATTAGATATAGCTCCCATATATATGTTCGTCAGATTTTGGGCAATTTGCAATAATGTTGTCATTTGTCAACCGTAGTTTTTATAGTTTGAACATATTTGCTCGTTTTCATATAAGTTTCGTATTCTACTCTCAAGTATTTTTCGTTTGAATCCCACACTCCTAGAAGAGTGTGCAAAAAATAGCAAACACTGTCTGCTGAATATTAGTAGTTAATTTTGCGGCTTTTATATCGGCAATTCTGCTAGTACAGCAGTATTTCTTCAATTGCAGAGCAGCAGGCTGACTGCTGAAAAATCTGTAGTTTGCAGAAAATGGGATGCTATATAAACCGATCTTGGGGTTTGATTTCTCGTCAAATTGACCACTATTCTATATACCAAACAAGAAGCAAAATCGGTAGATCGGTTGGGAACTGTATTAAGCTATTGATCGATTCAGACTATATTGGACACATATGTTGAAGGTCATGGGAGAAGCCGTTGTACAAAATTTCTGCCAAAGCGGATAATAATTGCGCCCTCTAGAGACTCAAGAAATCAAGATCCCAGATCGGTTTATATGGCAACTATATCAGGTTATGGACCGATTTGAACCATATTTGGCACAATTGTTGAAAGTAATAACAATACTCGTCATGCATAATTTCAGTTAAATTGGATAAGAATTGCGCCCTCTGGAGGCTGAAGAATTCAAGATCCAAAATCGGTTTATATGGCCGCTATATCAAGTTATGAACCGATTTGAAACATATTTGCCACAGTTGTTGGAACTAACAGCAAAACACCACGTGCAAAATTTCAGTCAAATGGAACCACTATTCTCGTCCCATTTGACTGAAATTTTGCACGTGATTTTTGGTATCACTTCCAAAACAACTGTGCTAAATATGGTTGAAATCGGTTCATAACCTGATATAGCTGCCATATAAACCGATCTTGGGTTTTGACTTTTTGAGACACTATAGGGCACAGTTCTTATGCTATTTGACTGTAATTTTGCACATGGTGTTTTGCTGTCACTTCCAACAACTGTGCCAAATATGTTTCAAATCGGTTCATAACTTGATATAGCGGCCATATAAACCGATCTTGGATCTTGAATTCTTGAGCCGCTAGAGGGCGCTATTCTCATCCGATTTGGCTAAAATTTTGCATAGATGTTTTGTTATGAGTTCCAACAACTGTGCTTAGTATGACGCAAATCGGTACATAAACTGTTATAGTTGCCATATAAACCGATCTGTGATCTTGACTTCTTGAGCCTCTAGAGGGCGCAATTCTCATTCGATTTGGCAGAAATTTTGTACAACGGCTTCTTTCATTACCTTCAACATACGTGTCCAATATAGTCTGAATCGATCAATAGCTTAATACAGTTCCCAACCGATCTACCGATTTTGCTTCTTGTTTGGTATGAGATGACGGTTTTTGGCTCAGTAACCGGTTTGTTGGAACTACTACTATGCTCGGTTCATGGGATCAGATACCGGTTTTTGGACAAGCCACCGGTTTTTTTTTTTGCGATCAACTACCAGCTTTTTGGGTCCAGCTGTAGAAGGATTTTGGCACATTTGACGGATTTTTAGACACAGCTATCGGGTTTTTGCCCCAGCATATGGTTTTTGCGCCCAGCTGGTTTTTTTTTTTTTCGTGGAATCAGCATTTAGCTTTTTTTTATCCCAGTTGCTTGTTTTTTGGAACCAGATGCCGGCCTTTGAGCCCAGATACCGTTTTTCGACCCAGTTGCCCAATTTCTGCATCTTTTCGTTTTTTTGGTTTGTGTCCTAGCTATTGATACTATCGTTAATTTCCCATCTCCTATATTTCAAGCAAAAATGAGAACTAAAAATCAAGAGATCGATTTATATAGAAATCAGTTGGAAGTCATGAGAGAAATCATTGTACAAAATGTGAACCTAATCGGATGAAAATTGCGCCCTCTATAGGCACAATGCATCTTAAAAGAGACATTTAGTGTCGCATCGTTTATTTTTGTTCCATTTTGCAAAAAATTAAATTTTTCGATAGTATCCATCGGAAAAATATCAATCGATATTCACTCAAAAAATTAAATATCGATAGTGCCATCGATATTTTGCCAGCTCTAGACCAGCTGCCGTAATTATCTAAACAAATCTATAGGGTTTTTAGGACCAACTGTCAATTTGGGTCCGGTAGTAGTACAGAATCTAAAACTGATTGAATCTTTCAAATTTTAATAAGACAATCGCCCAATAGTCCGTATTTTGTTATGGCAGTTTGTTGTATTCTCAGATGGCAGCCCTTGCCGATAAAGGAAACCATCGGCTCAATCCGGTACGTATAACCGGCTGCCATGGAATTGCTGGACGGTATATAGCTAATGTGGTTTCTACGGACATCGGATGTAATAATATTTGCTCCCTTCGTTTCAACCTAACCTAAAAATTTGTGACGATATAACAGTTACATATTATATTTTTTTCTTGTCTGCAATTAAATAGCGCCAAGTGGTTCATTCCATAAAATAAATATTTAATTGTAAGCTTGCAAGCATCGAATTAAAAAATTGCAAAAAAAGCAACAAATGCTTATCGGTAAATAACAATTGAAATGAAAACAAAAGTGTGGCTCGGAGGTTTCAAGCGATGTATAGAGAATATTGTATAACAAAAAAATAATAATTATTGCACAAAGTTTTATTGTGCACATGAAAAAGGAAATAATTCGCTATAAAATGAATTTGAAAAAAATATATTAATTATTGTTAGCGTTATTATCATCATCGTATAATCTTTTTGTTACTTGTATGCCCCCCCGTCACTTCTATCAAGTTCTACGGCTCTGATTGTCTATGCTGATAAACGTTAAACAAATTTCGGCAAACCAATATTGAGATGATTATTTTAATTTTAGATAATTTTATTTGCGCTGTAGTTGATGCCGGCTGTTTTGAGGTTTTTGTTTTAATTCTATTTTGAATTTACAGACGAGTATGAAATGAGATGAAAATTTTCTATACAATTGTTATAAATGGTTTTTTTTGCTCTTTCTTGGCTTTTCTCCAACTAATTGATGGATGAGCAATTTTTTATTTTTATTCAATTTCATATTTTTTTAACAGTTGCAATGTGACGGTACCAATATTGTTGTTTGTTTTTTAATTTTTATCAGAATAGAACGTAATATCGATAGTCTTTATTTCAGCAGTATGAAGTCTGAAGCTTTGCTATAAAACACTTTTTACTGACATCGACATTTGTTCATTGCGTCTACCTTCAAAATGCGTGAAAACCCATGACAGATGTTATACATAGGGTATTCCATTCGGCAATTTTATGTGAAAAGAATCATAGAATAAATTTTCCATTTTGGAACACCGGGGAGACTTCTAGCATACCAATGAGTAATATCCGATTGTTGGACTCGATCCCACGGGTGGAAAAGCTACTCTGTTTCACGAAGCATAGGGGGATGGGAAAACAAGTTGTGGAAAGTTAGTCTGATATTTTTGAAAGGATAAAGATATCATCACGAAATTTTGGATGGTCATAGAGCTGGGGTGCAAACCAGTTGACCTGGGCCCGGGAAGTCCCGGGACCCATTGGTGAGCCTTCAAAATTAGTCACCTCGACCTTACAAAACTTGGTTCGGGTTGCCAAAAGCGCATTTATGGTCCGATTTATTTGCTGGAAAGTACCTGAAAAACATGCTTTGATATGCGGGATATGATAATGTTTTATAGGTTTCAAGAAATTCGACCAACGTTTTTTGAAATTTTCGCAGAGACTAGTCCGTTATTTTGTTACTTGTGAAGGCTTTCTCAACCGATTTTAAATTTTTTTACTGCTTTGAAAAGGTGGCATAAAACTTTTTGCATGTAAATAGTGTATCAATGTTAACCCAGAGAAGACTGAAATATGCCGGTTCACGAGGAAGATAAAAGTGTGCCAATTTAACGCACCACGTTTCCTCAATAAGACGATTTCGATATCTGACAAGGTCAAATACTTAGGTGTGATCTTGGACAGGAAACTGAATTGGAAGTGTCACATTCAGGAGCGTACTGAGAAGAAATGTTGGACACTATGTGTCCCGTGTACGGGTTCGAAATGGGGCCTGAATCCGAGGATAGTCCACTGGCACTACAGGAGCCTTATTAGACCAATACTTACTTACGCCTCAGTAGTTTGGTGGACTGCTAAGGAGAAAAAGTGAAACATAAGGACCATACAACAGGTTCAGAGAACATGTTGTCTTGGCATAGGCGGAGCGATGAGAACCACGCCCACTAGGGCACTGGATACTATTCTAGAAATCCGAACCATTGACATACAGATTAAGTGTGAGGCAGCCACTGCGGCTATGAGACTTAAGACGATGGGAGAATGGATTGAGGATGGGAGCATCTCATACAATCGAGGCTACGGTAGGAAACCTGGAAGGAAGGGAAGAGGATACCAGAGATGAACCTTGAAGTCGAGTGCGAGGCACTGACACTATCGGTAGAGTTTTGGATTGATGGAACCCTAGTATTGCCATCTGGAAGATCATGTTACACGGATGGATCAAAGCTAGAGGACAGAGTGGGCATGGGGGATTACATTGAGAACCCAGGGACAGAGATATGTTTTAGACTGCCTGACCATAATACGGTCCTGCTGGCGAAGATCCGGGCGATCGCAGAACGCGTTAAGTGGTGTGGTGCTAACGCGAGGACGTCGAGTGTGAACATCTTTGCCGACAGTAAAATTTGGACATAAGGGCAATAACAACCAGGAGGATAAGGTCACGAACAGTCTTGCAGTGTAAGAAGGAGATTAACGCCTTCTCGGAGGATCGCAAAATCCGCATCTTTTGGGTGCCGGGACAACGAAGTAAGGTGAAATGAAAGGGCAGACGATTTGGCGGTGAAGGCCAGAGGACTGCCGTCAATAAACTTGTTTAACCCGAAGCCTTTCGGGTCAACGCAGTTCGAATTAAGGGGGTGGGCGACGAATGCGCATGCAACATTGTGGAACAGCGAAACGGTCGGTAGGACGCCGAAAATGAGAAGACGAGGCTATTACTGAAAGGAAACAAAAAGGAGGTCAGTATAGCTATTGGTATCATAACGGGACAAATAGAATTACGAGCTCACTTATGTAAAATCGGTGCGGCAAGTGATAGCAGGTGTAGGGCATGCGAGAAGATGATGAGACGTTGGAACATTTCAGACAGATACCGGCACTTAGGTGGAGACACATTACCAGACATTAACCAACTTTGGGGAATGGTATTGAAAACAATTAAGGATTTTGTATGTAGCACGATATTCCTAACTTAAAATTTTCTTTTTAGAGGTTACTTTAAAGTTCTTAGAGCGCACAACAAGCCGATCACTGGTTTAGGTGTATGTCCATAGTGGCATGGGGCGGGTTAATATCTGCACCCTCTTTTCAACCTAACCTAATTAGGGTTCATTTAGGAGAAAAAATGCCAATATTGTACTCCTTATAGCCACTACTAGAGTCAACACAATTTATAACAAGTAAAAGCGTGCTAAGTTCGGCCGGGCCGAAAAAACACTAGTCATAGAAAAACACCACCTCATAAATTTCAGGCACATCGAGTAATAATTTGGCGCTCCTGATGCTCAAAAAGTCCAATTGGGAAGTCAGTTTGCATGGCAGCTATATCAGGTTATATGCCGATTTAGACCATACTTATAACAGTTGTTGGAAGTCATACCAAAACGACATATGCAAAATTTCAACCGTATTGGATAAAAATTGCGCCCTCTAGAAGCCCAAGAAGTCTTATCGGTTTATATAGCGGCTATATCAGAATATGGACTGATTTAGACCATACTTGACACAGTTGTTGGGAGTCACACTAGAATAATAAAACACTTCATGTAAAATGTCGGCCAAATCGGATAAGAATTGCGCCCACTAGATAATCAACAAGTCAATACCCAATATCGGTTTATATGGCAGCTATATCAGGTTATCAACCGTTTTCAACCATACTTAGCACAGTTGTTGGAAGTCATAACGAAACACGTCATGCAAAATTTCAGCTAAATCCGATAGGAATTACGCCCTCAAGCTAAATCCGATAGGAATTACGGCTCAAGAAGTCTAATCGAGAGAACTGTTTATATGGCGGCTATATCAAATTATGGACTAATTTAGACTATACTTGGCACAGTTGTTGGGAGTCATACCAGAACACTTTATGCAAAATTTCAGCCAAATCGGATATGAATTGCGCCCTCTAGAAGCTCTACACACGATGAGCACGATCATGATAATAGGCAGTTTATACGGCACACATTACAAGGGTAATCGATAGACGCCAATTATCGACAAAATCAAATAATTTTAAGTTTTCAGCCATAATTGATGGTTATTTGTACATGTGACTCATACATTCTTTTTTAACCAATACTATTACAATGACCACGCTTCATGATTAGCAATGTAAAGAACCCATTAAACAATGTAAAAACTGTAAAACGGGCTGTAAAGCAATGTCAAAGTGTAAATAAAGGGTGATTTTTTTGAGGTTAGGATTTTCATGCATTAGTATTTGACAGATCACGTGGGATTTCAGACATGGTGTCAAAGAGAAAGATGCTCAGTATGCTTTGACATTTCATCATGAATAGACTTACTAACGAGCAACGCTTGCAAATCATTGAATTTTATTACCAAAATCAGTGTTCGGTTCGAAATGTGTTCATTCACCGTAACGTTGCGTCCAACAGCATCTTTGAAAAAATACGGTCCAATGATTCCACCAGCGTACAAACCACACCAAACAGTGCATTTTTCGGGATGCATGGGCAGTTCTTGAACGGCTTCTGGTTGCTCTTCACTCCAAATGCGGCAATTTTGCTTATTTACGTAGCCATTCAACCAGAAATGAGCCTCATCGCTGAACAAAATTTGTCAAAATTTGAACACATTTCGAACCAAACACTGATTTTGGTAATAAAATTCAATGATTTGCAAGCGTTGCTCGTTAGTAAGTCTATTCATGATGAAATGTCAAAGCATACTGAGCATCTTTCTCTTTGACACCATGTCTGAAATCCCACGTGATCTGTCAAATACTAATGCATGAAAATCCTAACCTCAAAAAAATCACGCTTTATATGCACAAATGTTAAATCTTGAGTACCCTATGGCCTAACAGCAAACAGGAAAGTCCTTACGAGTAATTTGGCTTCGGTAACAGACATTAATAGTGAGGTTATAAACAAATATGTTGGCGCGAAACGATTTTATATCTTGTAAATTTAAATCACTGAAAAAAAATATATTTTAAATGTAGGGATATTTTGTATACATAATAAATTTTCTAAAAAAAAAATATTCTAAATTCCCAAATGTTATCAAAGAAAAAACTTTGAGTTTTTTGTATACATAACAAATTTTCTAGAAAAAAAAAACATTCTAAATTCTTAAATGTCATTAAAGAAATTATTAATTTATAAAGAAAGTTTGTATTTAGAATAATATAATAATATATACAGCGGTCAAAAAAAGTATTCATCATTAGCAAAATTGATAATAAATTCACTTATTTTGGGTAATTGAAGAAAATTTAAAGTAAACAAATAATGCAGTTTTATGCAATAGTTTATTTTTCGTAATATGTTTTAAAATAAATTCAAAAAATAAATTTAATTAGCGCAAAAAATGCAATTTTATATAATAACACCAAAAACAGAACAAAAAAAGTATTCATCATTGATGTGCTATCATCAAAGTCAAATTCAAATATTATTTGGGAATCCCCCTTTTCTGTTTTATTTAGTAAAGGAGGCTTTGCCCTTGACAGCAAATATTTAATTTCATTGAAAATATAGTTTTTGTCAAAATGCGTCGTAAGCAAAACGAGGTTTCTGATGAGGTAAAAGTTTTGATAATAAAACACCACAGGAATGGTTTAACTCAAAAAACTATTAGTGAAATATTAAATAGACCACGATCTACTATACAATCCATCATCAGAAAGTGGACAGAAACGAAAACTGTTGACAATAAACCAAGATCTGGTCGACCAAAAGCACTTTCAGTTGGAGATGTGCGTTGGCTAGTGCGGCAAGTTCAGAAAACTCCGAAGACAAATGCGACCATTCTTCGTAAAAACACTATGGAATATTTAGGGAAGGAAGTTACTACACAAACAATTCGAAATACACTCAAAAGGCATAGTTACAGAGGAAGAACTGCACGTAAGAAGCCCTTTATAAATAAAATAAACCGAGTGAAAAGGCTAAACTTCGCAAAAATGTATGTAAAACAGCCCGAATTATTTTGGAAAACAGTCATTTTTGCAGACGAGAGCAAGTTTAATCTTTTTGGGTGCGATGGAAAGGTCATAGTGTACAGAAAACCAAATACAGAGCTTGAAGAATGAAACACAGTTGCTACTGTAAAACATGGTGGAGGTGGTTTAATGGTTTGGGGGTGTATGGCGGCTTCAGGAGCGGGAAATCTTGAAATTATTAATGGAGTAATGGATCATAAGTATTACATTGACATTTTAAAGAGGAATTTAAAAGATAGTGCTGTAAAACTTGGGCTTGGTAATAACTTTCAATATTATCAAGATAATGACCCCAAACATTCTGCTTTAAATACCAAGATGTGGATGCTGTATAACTGCCCCAAAGTCATTAAAACTCCTCCTCAAAGTCCCGACTTGAACCCAATTGAACATCTTTGGGAACATCTCGAACGCAAATTGAGAACGCGCAATTTTTCGAGCAAGAGTCAAATGCAACAGGTGATAATGGAGGAATGGACTAATATAGACCAAAATATAACCGCTAAATTAGTCAAATCGATGTCAAACCGTTTAAAAGAAGTTATAAGACGCGGTGGTCGAATAACAAAGTATTAATTTTTTTAAATTATGTTATTTATTTTTTTGTTTTTTTGCAATGATGAATACTTTTTTTGTTTAATTTTTTGTGTTCAGCTGTAAAATGGCCCTTTTTGTTCCAATAAATACTATTTTTTTCTTTAAAAACAATGAAATTGTGTACATATATATCACACAAGCACTACTGCATCATTAGTTTAATATGTTTTTATTCCAATTGTCTTTTGTAGACTTATTAAAAAAAAACATTGAATGATGAATACTTTTTTTGACCGCTGTATATATATATAATTTTATTGACCTGACATTAGCCATCCTTCGTTAACAAATTTCTTCCCCTTTTCCTCTTTTTTTTCTAGCTATGGGTCTTTTAAGTGAAGGCAGCCCCTTATCGTGGAATGAAACTAAAGCTTTAGCTCAACATGTACGCGAGCACGGTATACAACAATTCATAAATCTCTATCATCAGCTTAAGGATCGTCAAGGTGATGTCCTAAAATGGGGTGATGAAGTCGAATATGTCATAGTCAAATTTGACGACAATGGAAAAGTGGCACGAGTTTCTCTTAAAGCGCGAGAGCTTTTGGCTAAACTCAATGAAAAGGAAATGGCTGATCCACAGGGAGTCAAATCGTTGTGGCGTCCCGAATATGGTGCCTACATGATTGAAGGTACACCAGGCAAACCTTTTGGTGGTCTTATGGCTCATTTCAACTTGGTGGAGGCTAATATGCGTTATCGTCGCCAAGAAGTCACCGAATTGTTGGACAAAGATGAATGTGTCATGTCCATTACAAATTTTCCCCGCTTAGGTTGTCCAGAGTTCACGTATCCCATTTACAACCCCAATCCTGAGGATCCCAATAGTTCAGCTAAATCTTTGTATTTCCCCGATGAGGCCATATTTCCTGGCCACCCTCGCTTCAAAACACTAACTCGCAATATACGTATGCGACGCGGTGAAAAGGTGGCCATTAAACTAAAAGTATTCAAAGATGAGAACACCAAAATACCCGTCGAGGGTAGTCCTCCCAATGAGCCCGATGTGGTGCTACTAGACGCTATGGGTTTTGGCATGGGCTGCTGTTGCTTACAGTTAACATTCCAGGCTTGCAATATTACCGAGGCACGAACCCTCTACGATCATCTGGCTCCGCTGTGTCCTATTATGTTGGCCCTAACAGCAGCTTCACCCATCTACCGAGGCTATTTGACCGAATCGGATTGCCGTTGGAACGTCATATCATCATCGGTGGATTGTCGTACCCAAGAAGAAAGAGGCCTTAAACCCTTAAAGGAGAATAAATTCCGTATAGCCAAATCGCGCTATGATTCCATAGACTCATATCTCTCGCCGGAAGGTGAGAAATACAATGATGTGCCCCTGACCTACGATGAAAAGGTCTATCAGACTCTACGTGAAGGTGGCATTGATCACTTGCTGGCCCAGCATGTGGCCCATCTCTTTATACGTGACACCGTCTCATTGTTCAGCGAGAAGGTGCATCAGAACGATGAGGAAGATACTGATCATTTCGAGAATATACAATCGACCAATTGGCAGACAATGCGCTTTAAGCCTCCTCCCCCAAATTCCTCGATCGGTTGGCGTGTGGAGTTTAGGCCATGTGAGGCTCAAATAAGTGACTTTGAGAATGCCGCCATTGTGTGCTTTGTGGTCCTTTTGACAAGAGTCATACTCTCCTATCAGTTAAATTTTCTAACGCCTATAAGCAAAGTGGATGACAATATGCAAAGGGCTCAAAAACGTGATGCCTGCCGCCAAGAGAAATTTTGGTTCCGCAAAAATGTGCGCAAAACCAAAAAAATGACCAACGGTTATACCAATGGAACAGGTGCTGGACACCAACAAAATGGCACCGTAAATGGTACAGCAGATACCAATAACGAGGACGCCAAAATGAATGGTACGAATGTTTATGATAATCACGATCATGAAAATCACTCGGATCATGAGGAAGAGGAATTCGAACTTATGTCTATTGGGGAAATATTCAATGGCAAGGTAAGTCGTTGTTGAAAAAAAAACCCACATAAGGTTTTAAAATATTTTAAATGGTTTTTCTTTGTTTTTTTACAGGCCGATGGTTTCCCCGGCTTGGTGCCTCTTATACGTAGCTACTTACAGTCAATGGAAGTTGACACAGATACCCACTGCACCATCGAACAATATTTGCGCTTTATTGAAAGAAGATCCTCCGGTGAGTTAGTGACCACCGCCACTTGGATGAGAGAGCAGGTCTTGAAACATCCCGATTATAAGTAAGTTGGTATGAACTAAACTAAATGGAACTGAAGAGAATGGTAGGGAGGGGGATTTAGTAATCCCCAATTTCTGGTTAACCTACTACACAGTATAACAAATTTCATATTTTCGATAATTAAAAGAAAAACTGAGCGTTTAGGAAAGATGAGGTCAATATATACAATAGAAAGAATAGGTCAATATACATTAAAGTTGACAACGTAATGTTGAAGGGGGCAAAAGTGCTCCTTACAAATATTACTGTATGGTAGCAATCCCATGGCAGCCGATTGTACGTACCGGATTGACCCGATGAAGTACTTCATCGGCAAGGGCTGCCGCCTCAGTGTATAACACACTGCTACAACAACAACAACTATGTATGGTAGAAATTAATCAGTTTTTTGTCTGTTTCTTTTTCGAGTCGAGCTGAGAGATTCTTCTCTGCAAATGGAATCAGAATCATGTATATACCCTTGGGGCAGTGTAATTGTGTAGACAAAAGAATCTGCCATTACACAAAAACTCATGCATTGGGAAAAGTACAGCTAATACTCAGGGTTGTCGAGCGTGGTTAATGTGGATTAATGTGGTTAATGTGTTTTCGCAATAAATTAGGTATAAGTACAACATACCAACGTACGGCCCTTGAAGCCTTTACACCTCATATGGCTGGTGAGTAATTGTAACCAAATTACGAAACGCGTCCCATAGTTGATGGTGTGTGTTGCGATCTCTGGCTTCCCTTTTCCATTTGCATAGAAAAATTTACGATGATCCAGCTCAAAAGAGAAACAAACAAAACAAATTTTAACATTTAATGATCTTCGTCCCTACAGGCGAAAAGAAGTGAAAATTAATTTAAACAGTCTAACTTAAAAATGTCTATGAATTTGCAAATGTTCACATTCAGAAAGGTCTCCAAAGAAATAATATTCTAAAACGAAACTCCTTCCGTTTGCGAGTACGAAATCTACATACAGAAGATGTTCGCCCTCACAGCTTCTCCGGAAATCCTTACTTGCAGCCTTTAGTCTACCAGCATATTTTCCAATCAGACAATAACCTGCTATATCGGGCGCGATTATCCGGTCTTTGATTCTAGCCATCGACAGCAAATCAAATGATCTCTTTACGTTTAAACATAATCTTAGAGAATTTACAGCTCCCAATTTATGACCACCAGTTATCTTTTTCCATAAAGCCCTATATCGAAGAATAAGCTTGAATGTCGATAGACTCACAGACTTCAGTTGATGTTGTTGTAGCCACATTTTCATGTGAATGTGGCGGTCTACGTCAAGTTCCTGTAGGTGAGCAAGCTCGTTCTGGTCCAAAGGACCAAACGCCGCAGGAACAGATTGGCCATTGGTTATTTAAAGGCAATAATAACTCGCCTTGTAATATCGAGCTTTATAGGCACTCAGTATTTATGCAAGAGCCGGTGCCGCCAGACCTTTCACTGAGACTCTCCACTCGATACCGCTGCTTGCCCCCGACTGCATTGCAGCTACTCCGTATGGAACATTCCAATATCCGTAACCTGTGGACGCGCACAGCTGAACTTCTCGTGATGACGATGAACACCACACAGATCGGAGCTCAAAGTTCCAGACTGTGTGGTAGCCATCCCGTGTCGGCACCATGTTAGGGGTAATAGTATATGGAATCTCGTCAATATACTATGACGTTCTTATAAATTGGTGAACACCATTGGATTTGGTCAAGTGGGAAATGATTTTTCCTCAATCACTCAACTAATTAATCATTCAAATTTCGAAACCATACTTGGGTAACTAAGGAACTGTATTCCTAAGCTTTCAGCCATCGATTGATAGATCGCATGAGGCTGACGAAAACTTCCTCGAACACCTAAACAAGTCTTAAAGATAGAATTTGTGAAGGGACGTCCACCTGAGTCAATGGGTCTGGCAGCATATGGAGATAAAAAAATATACCAACCCTCCGTAAACCCGACCAAACAAGGAAAGTTGAGAACTACAATATAACTTTGAGGAAGTCAGCAGTTTAATCTAACTCGGCAAAGCCACTAACAAAAGTACGACATCTGTTTTGAAATGAAACTAATAGATAATACTTCGGATTAAGCCGCGATTTCAAAGCTTGATTATTCTTGTGTGGTTAGTACTTGAAGTGTTAAAAGAATGATTTTTCGTTAAATTCATGAAACCATCTGCGTTGATGTATGACGACTTTGGTATAGTAAAGTGCACCAAAATAAAGATCATGTTGTCAGAATGAATGGAGAAGCCACATCTTGGCAATCTTTTACAGACGCGATGGTAAACACAAAAGGGGAAGACCAGGTACATATCAAGTGGGTCTAGACAACATTCATGCAGACACGGTGGCAGATGCGGTAAATAGCTACCGGGTGAATGTGGTGCTTGGAGACCGACCGCCTCCCATTGCACCCGAAAAAATCGACCTCCCCCCGGCAAATCGGAGTAGTTCTGGCTCTATTACGTTCCGGCATATGCAGCCGCCTTAATGCCTACAGAGCAAGGATTGATGCCGAGGTGCAAGATCTATGTCCCGATTGTAACAAGGGACCACACGTATCACGCCACCTGTTTAACTTCCCAGCCACTCGACTCAGACCCAGATCCCTCTGGACGCACCCCATTTTAGTCGCGTAGTTCTTGGATCTTGACACTCAACAGAAAAAAGCAGACAAAAGATAGAACACAATAAACTGCTACAACAACAACTAAGTGCAGAACCCGGCACGGGATAACTATGAGCATCGCAGAAGCTGGAACTTTGAGCTTTAATCTGTGTGGCGTTTTTCCTTATCACGAGAAGCTTCAATCCCATGGCAGCCGGTTGTACGTACCGGCAAGGGCTGCCGCCTCAGTGTACAACACACTGCAACAACAACGAGAAGCTTAGCTGGGAGCAATCGGGGTCCACAGGTTGCGTATAGTGGAATGCTCCATACGGAGTAGCTGGAACTGCAGTCGCGGACAATCAGCGGTATCGAGTGGAAAGTCTCGGTGAGAGGCCGGATGGCTCCGGCTCTTGCTTATGTACTGAGTCCCTATGATGCTCGGCGAGTTATTGGCGTCTTTAAAAACCCAATGGCAATCATGTTCCCGCGGCGATCGGGCCTTTGAACCGGAAGGAGCTTGCTCACCTACAAGAGCTTGACGAGGATCGCCACCTCCACATACAAATGCGGCTACAACAACAACAATCAAGTGCAGAAAAACATCTCGAAACTTAGTGTTAGAGGTCCTGAACTCTTTAGTATTGCTGTCTAATGAAAAAACAAAAGTAAATTGAAGCCGGCAAGGGATAGCTGTGAGCACCACACAGGCTGGAACATTGTGGTCCGATCTGTGCTGTCACGAAAAGCTTAGCTGCGAGCTACCGGGCACGTCCAAAGGTTGCCGATGGTGAAATGCTCCATACGGAGTAGCTGCAACGTCAGTGGCGGACAATCAGCGGTATCGAGTGGAGAGTCTCAGTGAGAGATCGGGCGGCACCGGCTCTTGCACAAGTACTGAGTGCCTTTGATGCTCGATATAACAATGCGAGTTATTGGCGCCTTTAAATAACTAATAGCCACCCAGTTACCGCGGCGATCGGTCCTTTGGACCGAAACGAGATTGCTCTCTTACAGGAGCTTGAAGAGGATCGCTACCTCCGCATGTAATGTGGTTACAAAAACATCGTTTGTTACAGATGTTTAGATTACCACAGGTCTATTTTGACTTTCTCCTCTATAATTTACTTAATTTTTCTTCCAATTTTTGTTTTTTGTTATCAAAAACAATTTTGTATAAATATTATTTTGTGTAATTAAAAACTCAATCCCAAAGATGACTTGTCCCACATTATTCTTAGCATTCACAAGTTAAAATTGAAACTAATTAAATTTTTTTGTTCCTTTACAGGAAAGATTCCATTGTTACCAATGGCATTAATTATGATCTGCTTAAGAAAATCGAAGCCATTCAACAGGGCAACTTGATCGAGCCAACACTGCTGGGCCAAGGTGTTCGTACAAAAACAAAAGAGTTCATTCCAATGGCCATACAAAAGCATTTGAACGCTTGCTGTGAAAGTATATGACCAAATGCAGGCGATTATACTTTTAAAAATGGTAACAACCAACATAAGGAGGATGATGTTGTTAAAGCTGATGACAAGATAACTGTGATGGAGAGACAAGAAAATCAACAAGAGCAACTGGCCAATAGTAGTGAAAATGGAAGTGGTAGTAGTAGTAGCATTAGCCCAATGCAAGAGTAACATTGCCAAAAAGAAAAATCGAACATTAAAAAAAACATTAGAAGCCATAAAAAGAAGAAGAAAACTAATGACAAGAAACAAGTAGAATAATTGCAAGAGAAGGCAATCCAACGCTGGACAAAGATCATAGACCAAAAATCAAAAGTTGTATTGCCTTGTTGGTGGAGGCACAGAAACAGCAGCAAGCAAGCTAAAGAGCATGCACAAAATTTATGTTGGCTTATGTAACAGCAAAGGTGTTAGACGGATGTAGGGGGCTCCTTCCTCAGCCATCTGAGCTAGTCTCTACCATAAAGTAATGACAAGAAGTCCATTGAATTGGCCGCTTTTTGTATACTATTGTCCAAATAAACACACACACACACATACACACAAAAGCAAAGGCAACAAAGCCATAAAGGGAGTTGTGCAAGATTCATGTGATAATGATTAACTTTTCTCTGCTACTCCTCTCCCATGAAGGGAACGAATGCAAAGGAAAGGACAAACGTACACCATGTCGTCAGGAGAGACTATGCTCTCCTTCACAAAACTTTGAAACAAAAATTTGATGCAAAAAACAACATCAAGGGGAGGGTATTATGTTATAGTTATATCTATTATTATTATTATTATATACATAACTACAATTAAATATATTATATATTACATATATTAAAATATAAGAGTTTCTTTTATTATTATTTTTTTTTGTTAAATTATTTTTTAAAAAGGAAAATAGCAACAACAAAAAAATATACAAAACAAACAAAACCATGTGCAAAATGCAACAGAATCCTTTATACATTTTAAGTGTTTATTTTTTATTTAAACAAAGCTGAAATGTTTTCTATAGAGAAAAGTTTTTAAAACCTATTACTCACGTATACAAAAACTTCAATACTACATAAAAGAAATGAAAATTATGAACAAATTATTAATTATTGTAAAAATCAGAAACAATATATAAATAAAATCTTAAATATTTTGAAATAACAAATAAATCTAAACTAATAAAAGACACGAAATAAATCAAATTGGTTAAAAAAAACCTAAAACCAACCTACATTTCTATGATTTTTTTTATTTGCTTCTGTCCAAATAGGTATAATAAAGGTCCCTTTGAAAGTCATAATGCAAGCAGGATCCTAATCACGGCATTCGATGACGTATTCGAACAAATTGCCGATACGAAAGCATATTTGAATCACGGCATTCAATCGAAATTTGCTACCATTTTGTACAGCGTTGCCAACATCAAAAAGCGAATTAGAATCAAAACAAAAGGGAAAATTAGTCGGCCGCAGTGGATAAAAATAAATATTACTTTGTTTTATAAATCTAAATCCAAAAATTACGTTTTATTGTGCTGTAGTTGGTGGATTTTTCACTTAGGAAGACAGAATCTTTGATTTCATGGCCCAAGGGAGTACATTTCTTGCAGCACTTCGATATATGCTGATTGGTTTTGGAAATTTATAGAGAGGTGCATAAAGCAAATGACTTTGTGCAAAAAAGTGTTCTGGCCGACAGCAATATCAACAATAAATCTTTTAACCATTATGGTAAGGTTTAATATATTTATCTTCTTCCAAGCTATACTGTCACTGAGACTACGAAGTAACGAATAAAACTTCCACAGTCTCTTTATCGCCTTATGGTGATTTCGATTGTGCAAAAAATTGTAGCATTATTTCGACATGTTGCACTGAAATCGAAATTTTGTGTCTGTTTGTTCGTAAAAATTTAACCACTGGGTGTAGTGTTCGTTTTTAATGGTGTTGCCTACAGAGAGTGGAAAATTTTGCATTTTTTACTCCGTGCCAAGTCTACTGTAGAGAATGTCGCACTTAAAATCACCGGCTGTCATTCAAGCAAATTTTGTTTGAACAGAAGAAGAAGAAGACAAAATTTGTTGAATGTTTGTAAAAAAAAAAAACGGCAAAAGTGAACGCGTTTTATTTAGCTAACGGCATATTAGATGCTTTGCTAGAAAGTTTTTCATCCGAAGACGAGGATGCAATTTTTATTGTATTATTTGGTCGAAACGAATAACACTATGAGATGGTTGGGGCGACATTAGCAAAATATCCCGTAAAAGTGCAACATTAGTGTAACTTTTTTTTCAGAATCGAAATCATCATTAGTCTGTGCGCAGTTTCTTATGATTTATGGTGCTTTTTCATAAAGTTGACTAGAATTGATTGTTGCTATTTAATTAATGTTAATTTTAGCCAAAAAAAGTTAATAAATCATTCTTTATAATAGACAAAAAAGAAGAACACAACTAAAAATTTACATTTTTGCATTCTTAGATGCGCAAATAAATGCATAAACAATCAAAATAATCCCTCATCGATGACAACAGAGCAATCGAATATGATTGCGAACAACATTACACGATATCGACTCTCGTGATTCGAAAAATCTGCAATTTCATTACACTGTGCAATTTCTCAAAATCGAATGACGTGATTGTGCCGCAAGTCTTTTCAGCAGCACATTATACCTCCCATTACACTGTGGAACAATTTCAAGCCATGAGTCTGGGGGGTGGGTTGTAGCCACATTGTTGTTGTTGTAGCCACATTTTCATGTGGACGTGACGATTCTCGTCAAGCTCCTGTAGGTAAGCAAGCTAGCTCCGGTCCGAAGGACCGATCGCCACGCCACCCGCCCTCTCACTGGGACTCTCCGTGCGATACCGCTGATTGTTCACGACTGCCGTTTCAGCTACTTCGCCCGCTGCACATTGTACCTTAATAGGGTACACACCGAATTTCAAGGACGTAGATATAATAGCCTAAGAATCTAATCACAAAAAAAACCCTATACTCTAGAAATGTTGCATACAATTGACACCCCGAAGGTCAAACGCAAAAGATTTTAAAGATTAAAATAAAAGAGCGCAAACAGACAAATCAAACGAACCGGCCCGTCGCTGTGCTGTATGTCAATGCGGCCTTGACACAAAAAAGCACTTGACATTCAACGAATGTTCAAGTGAACAACAAAAAGAGTTTGGCAATGTTGATGTGTTTGTTGCTCTGCATTAAGATTAGTTTGTATCGGATTAGTGGAATGTAAGGCTCTCTTTCTCTTGATGCGCTAAGGAGAGTTGGAGGACTTATTGAGCCCTGTTTCAAAACAAAAGCGTGCTCAATTGTCTTTGGGCATGTAGGGCACCTTAATCAATTAAACAAAGGTGCTGATGAAGCTAAATGGTGTTTTGAATAACAACACACACTTGCTCAACTTTTATAAGTTCTTTGCTATGCTATATTTTTTAAATAGAAAGCATTGAATTTGATCTCATGCTGGAAGATGTTCGAAAAATCACGAAAACATTAAAAATTCCTCTGTTATTTCTATCCTCTTTGAATACATTTATAAAATCCTGGAAAATTCTCTTATTTCGAGTGATGTTGTTTGTTTGTCAAATGTCACAGAATTTCATCTCTGGAACACACCTTTAGCCTCTCCTTGTTGAATCCGTAGAACACAACTTCTTAAGACTTGTTGAATTCTTTGCGACAGGGGGAGTTTAGTAGGAATACTGCATGTTTTCGGCTCCTATCAGCCTCATTCAATTTTCCAGTCGGTGGTTGAAAGGATTGTAATCCCCTAGCCTCCAATGAACATGAACAAATTCACTAGTTACAGGGTATTATTCATAACAGCGCTGTATAGCGCTCTAATAAGAGAACTGTATGTCTTCTAAATTGAAGCTTCCGAGAGGAGGACCTTGTAACTCTAAAAGTTTGACAAGGATGCCTGTACCGTCTTGATTTATTCTTTCTGAAGTACCCCCTAAAATATATGGGACAGATGGGAGTGTCTATTGAACTTCTGAGGTTTTTAAGCAGTAATTTTGTCCTTCCTAAGGCCCTATATCTACCGTGAGAGGCAAGTACTAACTTGGCAATTTCACTCAATGATATAATGATATAAACAAGAATTCGGAGAACAGGCCTCTCGAATGCAAAACATTGAATGATAACTGGCCTCGAAGTGGCCACCTTTTCCCGATGGGTATTTTAACAATTGCAATATTTTGCCGTGTAAATGACCTTTAACTTATTATTTATCTGCCTAAATATCTGCTTCAATTTACAAGTGTTTAGCTAACTTATTTGATGAAACGAAATCTTAGTTTGTGTTTAGATGCCACAAAAAGCTTTCGAAATTAAATATTTAAATTACTGACGCACAGTGGGAAAAAATTTCGAAAAAAGTAAAAAATATGCCGTATAAGTAGGGGTAGAGATATCTCTACCCCTAGAGCATATTTTTTCGAATTTTTTCCCACTGTACGTCAGTATTAATTGAGAAATTTGGATAGGTGTTAGAAATTTGGAATGTTTGTCCGGTCGCCTTTTTGCAGGCCCCTAAAGTTGGTTGTTGGGGCCTGCCAAATCTCCGTTTCTGGTCCGATTTCCAATTTTTTTTGCTGGATAGTGCTTAAAAATTCTTCTTGAGGTCTACAATATCTCCTCTGGTTTCGGGGATATTCGACTTTTAATTTTATTTTGCTATTTTAAACAAGATGTGCTTCTTATTTTGCAATTTACGAAGAAACAAATAAAAGCCTGATAAGTTCGGCCGGAAGATCAAGAATATATATACTTGATGGAGTTTTAGACGAATATTTCGATGTGTTACAAACGGAATGACAAAATTAGTACACTCCTATCCTATGGTGGAGGGCATAAAAAACAAATAGAAATATCTTAAAATTTTGCAGATAAAAGTGTCTTTAAAAACAAAAAATAATTTCTGCCCGAATTTCTCCCCAAAATTCCCTTTCTTGCAAAGATGGTTTCAAAGTGGGCATGTTTAAGTAAATTTGCAGTGGAGACTACAAAAAAAACTTTTTGAATGGGGAATCTGGGCTTTGAAATTTGAGAACTGGAGGGGTTTTTCATTTTTTTTTAATAAAAAAATTTCCTATTTTGAAGTACAAACAACACCCGTTTAAGTGGAAACATCTTGTTCTTAAAACGCATCTAAAATATGTCCTCTTCACAAAAAATAAAGAAAAAATTAAGGTATTTACGCAAGTTTTTTCAATAAAGCCTAATCAATGAAAATCTGTGTTTGACCAGAAAATGCCAAAAATACACGTTTTTCACATTTTTGACTTCCGAGCTGTATTACTTTTAACTGAATAATCAGATGTGGACTCTTTTCACGACAATGTCATGGTAAGTTTTGTCACGAATCCAAATCATGCATAAAAATGAAAATCGAACCAGAAATGCAATCGTAATATTTCAACAAATAAATATTAAAACTCGTATCTCCAAAACCAGTGGAGATACTGTAGACCTCAAGTGATTTCGGAGCACTATCCAGCAAAAAAAAAGAATTTTAAAAATCGAACCCCAAATGAAGATTTAGCAGCCCAAACAATTTTTCGAAATACCAAGGTGACCGACTTTAGGGACTTGCCAAAAGGCGACGATCTCCGAATCAAATTTCAAAGACATATCTCTACCCGTTCTCATACGGTATATTTTTACCAATTTTTTTTAGATTTTCTCCACTGAGCAACGGTATGGCATCAGCTTTCCTCTGAGGGCATTGAAATCCCCATCCCACGTCAGCCAGGAATCCACAAGGCTATCTATAAGATTACTTTGTAAGCACGGAGAAGTGGAGCAAGGACTTTGACGACAAACTCCTTGAGAACAAAATCGCAGAAGGACTCCAGAAGGTGTTAGATGAATTCAACCTATGGGCATCAATTGTGATGATTGTTGCCGATTCAACAAACGTGAAAACCGGCAAAAAGACAGACGAGCTCTTGGCGTTGTCATGAGCGATGAACTTCATGGGTCGTTAAAATCACCAAACATCGAGCACTTCTTTCGGCAGGATTTAAAGAGCCAACCAATTGAAAGCAGCCGTCAGCAATGGTTAATCTGAAATTAAGCAAACCGGGGACTGGAGAGATGACATGAAATTCATCTTCCCCCTCACTTTTGTTTTTCGTCACTTGACTGAGAGGAGTAAGATTTCATTTGTAAAGTTTAAGTAGATCCCAAATATCTGAAATACGCGCTGGAACTCTCGTGCTATTCTACAATAGTTCTTTCTGCGATTATTCTGATGCCAGAAACCCGGAACAGGTTGCGTAAAATCTGTTCATTAATTTCTCACTCATGCGCTGAACATTGGTTGAGTAGTCAATTGTTCCGCACTACGGAATTCAAAGAACTATCTGTAGCTCTGAACGACTACCCAATAGCTCCCAAAAGCTTGAAGACCCAGTTGAAAAAAGACGAATCTCCAATCAACATTTCCCGAAACAAGTAGTGCTGTGAGCGTGCGATCAAAGTAATGCAAGACTTATACAACTTCTGACGCAACAAGGACAGCCTTCCACTAAGATTCATCCACTCCAATGACAACGTGAATATTCAACTTCCTTGTGTATTTGATGATTCTATGTAGTGTTTCATATACATATGTGGCTCTAAAGCTTGTGATCAATTATATAACTGCTTACAGTGACTTCAAACAAGAAAAAACGTGTTAAGTTCGGCCGTGACGAACCATGGATATATTAATCATCCTTTTTTATTATAACTCCACTACCATATCCATAGATATCTAAATAGGGGCTGGTCTGGATCATATTTTATTCAGGACCCGAGAACTCTTATATAAGTAACAGTTTCATGGAATCCAAGCAATAAACCCGCTTTTATGGGATTAAGACCCTAAATTGTAACATCGGTCTATATAGCAGCTATATCTACATAGTCTGATCAGGATCGTATTTCGATCGGATGTCGGCAGGCTTTAAACAACTCAAATTTCAACGAAATCGGGTAATAAATAAACCTTTTATGGGCTTCAGACCCTTAACCGGCGGATCGGTCTATAAAGTGCGATCTGAAGCATATTTGAGTCGTATGTCGGGAGGATTAAAACAACTCAGTGCTTCGGATTTTTAGCGGCGAATGCAGCTTTAATGGGCTTCAGACCCTTAATCGGCAAATCGGTCTATATGGCAGCCATTTTTATCTATTTTTTAGAATAAGGCACCTCAGTGAATTAAAGGTATAAAGGTAAACAGGCGAACTTATTTGCATATGTGAATGTACTTGGGCCAAATTTGACATCAGTCAGTATTTTGATATTGCAATTCACAAATTTCGACTTTTATTCAAATATTCTACACAATTACACTCCACCGGATGGGTGATAAAATCATTGAGGTGTGCACATTAGGTAGTGATTTTGGCGCAGGGTATACCAAATTTTATATACAAATTATACATCGTTGAAAAGGTCCAGACTTGTAGAAGACAAAAAAGAGTATATGCAAATTTTGCCCATGAACATTCCACTAAGAACCTGGGGCAAACTTCTCACATATCAATGAGTCCAATCCGATTCAAGTTTTAAGCTCAAAAATCCCCTCTTGATCAAAGATGGTTTCAAAATCGGCATTTTTTAGTAAATTTGCTGTGGAGGCTACAAATATTGGAAGGTGCAAAATTCTTATGCATGGGTTTAGACGACATATGGAGTGAAGAAAACATGTGCCCAATTGTCAGATCTGGGCTTTAGAAACTTTGTTCGCGAGGGGTTTTTCCAATTTTTTAATAAAAAAAATTGTCTTTTTTGGAGTACATATAGCACCCGTTGTTCAAATTTGTCTTAAAAAAAACATCTACTATATATCCTCTTCACAAACAAAAAAAAAATTAAGGTATTCAAGGTACTACCCATTAGTGTAGGTCAGTTGAGATTGTAAATGGCCCATATCGGTTAATGTTTTAATATAGGTTAGGTTAGGGCAAATGGGGTGCCCACCAAAGGTGAGTTCACTCAAAGGCTAATTTGGCCCATTGTGGTACCCTAGAGAGAGAAAGGGGAAAAGAAAGAAGATGTGAGACCTCGGACTAGTGTTTATACACGAATAAAAGATATAGCTGCCAGCCATATAAATTGGTCTCGGATATTGACTTCTTGAGCCTCTAGTGGGTGCAATTATTGTCCGATTTGACTGAAACAGTGCATAAAGTATTTTGTTTTGACTTCCAACAACTGTCTAAATCGGTCTGTAACTTGATATAGCCTTATAAACCGATCTATCCATTTTACCGCAATATTTTATAATTTTGCACAATGACTTCTACTGTGGTCTCCAATATACCAACCTGACATATGACATTGTTCCAATAGCATAGCAATTATTGGGTTGCCCAAAAAGTAATTGCGGATTTTTCATATAGTCGGCGTTGACAAATTTTTTCACAGCTTGTGACTCTGTAATTGCATTCTTTCTTCTGTCAGTTATCAGCTGTTACTTTTAGCTTGCTTTAGAAAAAAAGTGTAAAAAGCCGATAGAAGCCTTTCGAAAATCATATTTGATTAAAGTTCATTCTAAGTTTTATTAAAAATGCATTTACATTCTTTTGAAAAATCCGCAATTACTTTTTAGGCAACCCAATATAATTCATTATTGACAAATGCGATCCATGGTGGAGAGTATACATGATTCTGTCTGGTCGAACTTAGCACGCTATTACTTAGTTTTTTTTGCTATGGCGCCAAACAGTCTACGACGAACAAAATTATTATTAGAACAGACTAGGGTGAAGCATCATAACATTTACCCATTCATCAACCACCTATACATACTTGGCACAAGAATTGCTTAGCCAAAAAATCTGAAGACAATTTCAAAACAACTAACGAAGCCTATAACATAATTTAAGTAAACCATAAATTAAAAAAAAGGCAATTTAAAACTTTGTTATTTTGATCAATTAAAAATTCTTAATTATTGTTTAATTAGAAAATTAGCCTTTAGTTAAAAAAAAAATTGTTTATGACTCTTATTTGTTTTTATTATTGAAAGAAATCTAAGCCGATAGAAGCCTTTCGAAAATCATTGCACGTTAACAAGACCACCAAAAGCCCAAATCAAAAATTTCAAATGGAACATGTTTTTCTGGATTTGATATAATTTGTTTTTCTGTTTTTCATTTAAATATTTTTTTTTTTTGGTTTTGAGAATATTGGCAAATTGTAAATGCACTCTCAACAAAGGGACATTAAAGATTTGACAAAAATCGCCATAAATAGCTGGGTGTATTTGTTGCAGATCATTTACTTCAGTTAATCATTTTCGTCCAAGCGAAACGTACGGCATATCTCCGGTGTTTTAGAAAAAAAAACAAATTATTTTTGATTGTGAATTTTTAAAATAATTCTGTTCCGAACATATTTGTTGTTGCTGTTCGTGTTTTGTAAACTTTAGTATATTTTTTGTGAT
Source organism: Stomoxys calcitrans (assembly GCF_963082655.1). Lineage (NCBI taxonomy): Eukaryota > Metazoa > Arthropoda > Insecta > Diptera > Muscidae > Stomoxys > Stomoxys calcitrans. The sequence continues at coordinate 135,294,426 of NC_081555.1, forward strand.
CATAAAATATAAGGTAAAAATATTATAGATACCAATACGTTTGTCGTATATGTGTTATCTTCTGACACAGGACAGTTTGCATCCTACATAAGTTAAACGTTTTAACGATAGGTGATGGCGTGTAAAAGCATTGTGATGCCTTGTCTGTTTTCTTGGCATTGGAATTTTAATGCCAAATATTTTGACATCGATTTTTCTCGGTTACGGGGTTATAAACGAAAACAATTTGCTTTGTTTAAATTAAAAAAAAATCAAAAACATTTTCCTAAAAAAAGTCGTGAAATATTGGTGAGACCAAGAAAGTGATTCATCTGTTGGAACCTTAATAAATCTGTAATTTTATATTAAAATTAAAGCTGTTCCATAAAAATTTAACAACATGCAGTCAGGTTATAGTGGAAGACTAAAATCAGTCTCTTTTAGTAAGTCTTTGGAGAAAAAAGCCTTTGGAGAAACAATCTAAACCGCTATAGTTGCACTGATAATTCTACCAACTCTGGGCGCCCTACCGTTATATTTCGTATCTTATTGTCGAGTTTTTTTTTTAAATTCTCAACAATCCGCATACAAATGTTTTTTTATGGGAATAGAGCTTATTGCACTGAAAAAAATTTGAATCTCAACACTAGTTAAAATTAACTAACATTGGGAAATATTGAACTTTCTATGGCGCTAATGAATTATGTGCTTTACCAACTCTGGGCGCCCTACCTGTATATTTTGTATCTTATTGTTGAGTTTTTTTTTTTTTTAATTCTCAACAATCCGCATACAAATGTTTTTTGATGGGAATAGAGCTTATTACACTGAAAAAATTTGAATCTCAACACTAGTTAAAATGAACAAACTTTGGGAAATATTGAACTTTCTATGGCGCTAAAGAATTATTTGCTCGCTATGAGTTTTTTTTAATCCTCAACAATTTGCATACAAATGTTTTTTGATGGAACTAGAACTAATTACACCAAAAAAAAAATTTTACCTCAACACTAGTTAAAATGAACTAACTTTGGGAAAAATAGAACTTTCTATGGCGCTAAAGAATTATGTGCTCGCTACGAGTTCCATAATTCCATAACAGTTACGAAATTGTTTTAACATACTTTTAGTTCACTTTTTACTTACTCCCCACTGGTAAAATATGAACTAATAAGCATAGCAACTGAAAGATAACATTATTAAAAAAATCGTTATTCCGAACACTTCGAATTATCTAATTGGAGATAGGCGGACACATCTTAATACTTAACCCAGTTCCGCCGGTCTCCCACCCCCACGCTATCAATTGCTTAGTTGTTTTGAAGAAGACAAATTTAATATGAGACATTGCAAATATAAATTAAATAAAACTTTACCTTTAGTCGCAGCCGAGTGTTGAACCAAGAACCTTCCTTCCATTCATCCACATCACTATTGTTTGAGTCTTTGACTATTTTCTTCTTTCACTATTTGCTAACAACACCAAAGCAAAACATTTTATAACGAGACTCGAGCCAGCAAAATGTTTTTCAATTATTTCATACTTGAAAATTATGTTCTGCATTATTCCGCGCGTTTGTGGGGATCTAAAAGAAATAATAGAACATATTTTTGAAGTTGACTATGACACAGTCAGCAAATTCAATTTTAGTTAATCACTAACTAACAGTTATTAAATTACTAACTTACTTCCTAGGATGTTATTGTGAACTCAAGAAATAAAATTGTAAACATTTTAATTATATATATTGAACTATTGTAAAATTCCAAAATTTCTTTGAATTTTTCGACGGAAAAATGCACTTTACTTGGTAAAGTGCTTGTTTATTCCAAATAAGTTTAAGTAAAATGACTAATAATACTTGAGTTTTTAACTATTTCATCTATACTCAGGAAAAGTTAGTTTTATTTGTACAAAGTTAATTTTTTTAATTAACGTGTGTTACGTAATCAACTCATAAATACAATATAACCTATTGTTTGTTAAACTTGGTTAAAGTCTCAAAAAAAAAGTATATTTTAAAATTTTATTTTAAGATAAATATTCTTTCGAGAAAACATCATCAGATTTTGCCTAGAGAAATTCATTGAAATTTTGGGTTTAAGCCTGATTTGAATTTTCGCCCGAACATCTGTCATATTAGACAACAAGGAAAGAACTTAAGAATATTACAGTATGGATGCCCTTAAGAAAGTAATTGTATGCGAATGGACCAAAATACCAGCAGATTACATTTGTGCAGCTTGCAACTCGTTTTTTGACCGACTCAGAGTAATAGTCAAGGCAAAAGTTAGTCGTATCGACCAAAAGGGGTTCCGAAATTTAGATTACTTCCAGGTATTCTTGTCATTTATCCAGGTTAGGAAAGAGGTGTTCACCCATTATCCTGTGTCTCTATCTCGTGATTGCGGGGGAGTAACACAACAGGTGCTCGCCAGTCTCTAACTCCGTCTCGTCATCAAACATATTGCAGAAAACTGCCTCTCCCAGCGCCCACCGCAACGTCAAAGATCTGACGCACAGTGGGAGAAAATCGAAAAAAAAAATTGTAAAAATATGTCGTGTGAGAACGGGTAAGGATATCACTTTAAAATGGTAAGAGCAGAAGTGTTGGCGAGATCTCGTTTCAAATTTTAAGGTCCTAGGTTGGCTGGTCTGCCAAATCGTTATTTGTAGTCCGATTTTCAAATTTCTTGCTGGAAAGTGCTCCCTACAAAAAAGTCCGTTACAAGCCCAGACCCTCATTTGGGCACATGCGTTTTATAACCACCATCATAGGATGGGGATATTATAATCTAGTCATTCCGTATGTAACACCTCGAAATATTCGCATAAGACCCCATAAAGTATGTATAGTCTTGATAGTCTCGACGTTCTGAGTCGATTTAGCCATTTCCGTCCAAGCGTCCTTCTGTCTATCGAAATCACGATAGCGGTCGAACGCGTAAAGCTAGCCGTTTGAAATTTTGCACAGATACTTAATATTGATGTAGGTCACTGAGGAGATCAGGAGATGCAATGGACATGTCTGGCGAGCTGCTGCACCCCCTTGTAATTCTAGTGGAGGCATTCGCATTCACCATGCAAAACTTGGAGGCTTCAATCTGCTCGGCCCAAGCTATGCGCCGCTGCTCATAACCTAGGGGAAAATGCCATAAAACGTGATGCGCATTTAAGTCTCCTAGAACCAGGCGATCATGGCCAGACAGTAGCCCACTTATGTCGGGCTTGTGAGCTTGGCCATTATACACCTTGTACAGCTCTATCTTGGCAGTACCGGACTTGACCGCTATCCCCCTGCAGTCCATGTTGGAATCACTAGGGCAAGGCGCAGGCGCTGTTGTGATATTCATTGGCAGACTCCAAGAACAACAACAGCGGTTTAAAAAAAGTCATCAAAATTGTTGTTGTGTATGAACTGTAACGCATTGACGCTGGAAAAAAGCCAGCCAATTACATTGAAATCACCAAGAAATAGAAAGCGATGTTGACGCTTGAAAATAAGAAGAACAACGGTTGAAGGGATTAGCTTGTGGTAGCAAAATTCAAGTCTCCATATTCCAAATTGGGATGTAGATCTAATTTCAATGTTACAAATTAACATGTTATGAACTGTAGGCCCGACAGACGGGAGGATAGAGATCAGCGCTATTGTACTGATGATTAGACTAGCAACCTCAGACACGTGTACAATGGGCGTGCATGCGATCAAGTCCAATCTGTTCACCTGACAATTTCTTTTTAATAATCAGTAAAAATGCTTCATTTCTTTTCAATAAAAATCCTTCATTCATTCCCTTGGTCAGATTAGCACGACTCTTTCCCTATTTGGGAAAAAATAATAACGTAAAATAATAAATTCATTGACCAGTCATACCAGGCACACAAAATAAGCAGGCGAGATTGGTCTTTACTGCACGAAATGGTGTATTACGAATGCCAATCCCCCACCTCCATTCGTTAAGCGATCCTTACGTAGCACATTGTATCCGTGACAACTGTGCAAGCCACAGGTGTTTGTTAGCTTTGTCTCCTGGATCGCTGCAACCAATATGTTTGTAGTAAGAACTGTCTAGCTCCTTAAAATAGCCATCAAACATAACTTCTACCTCTTCCTTACTCGCAAATAATGTTTTCCACCGAGCCGAGGAAACAAAGAATATACAGAGGAACCAAAAATTGACGAATATAGTGCGTGCTGAAGCAATTCGCACTCTAATTCATGAATCTTTAAATTTTTTCAAATTAAAAAACTGATCAAAATTTTCAATATTTACAAGTTTGCTGAGATCCAATAAACATCATGGCGACTTGAAACTTAAAACATATGTATTTTTCACGAAAGTACTGATTTACCTACTACTAGCGCCATCTATATGCCAAGTCGGCTACTTTGGGAACGTCTTCGTATATGTTACTTTATAGAATCGCAGATCGAAATTTCTTAGTGTTACCAGCAATATCGTTAGAATAACCTTCATCTGTGGTGGGTATAAAAATGGTATATTTTAAGAAGATTCTATATCCAAATTTTATACCAAATTGACTACAAACAAATAACTTTGACTTTTGCTATTATTTATGTATTCCTGTAATAGGCCGGTCGTGTATATGATTACTTTATTTGTTTTTTTCTCCAAAGTGGAGTCGATTCATACATAGATTTGAGAAAGTTCCATGCCTGAGATTTTGAACTGCAGGTGAATAGGATGTTAGTCTCTGTGGTCTATGTGGTCTATGTGGTATCGCAAAAATTGCCGGATCCGCAGCAGACATATCGACATGAGCAGAGAGGTGGTAGTGAACAAGAAAGTATAGCCACCTTTCGAAACGTATATCAATAGCTACTATGTCTTTGTCCAAGGATCAGTTGATCAGACAATTTTTTTCCGTAACATTTCAATAATCAAACCTTCCAACCTAACGTAAACATCACTTATCACATTATCTGAAAAAAAAAACAAAGCTGTTCATTTTATTTCAAACCACAAACCCAATAACGCTTTCTACGAAATTCACTGAAGTCGTAGTCTAATCACGTGTTTCCATTTGGTTAAGTAGTACCAACCGGCTTTTTAGATTGTTTTGCTTTCAAAACAACATTGTTATTGATTGAAATAATACATTCATAAATTATTTGATCCCGTGATTTCCTAATCTGTTATCTTTTTCGTATTTCCAGTTATGGGTCTTCTAACCGAAGGCAGACCCCTGCCATGGCCGGAGACAAAAGCTCTTGCTGAACATGTGCGTCGTCATGGCATAGAACAGTTTATTAATCATTATCATAAACTGAAGGATCGCAAAGGGGATACTCTTAAATGGGGAGATGAAATTGAATATATTTTGGTTCGATATGATGAGCAGCAAAAGAAGGCACGTGTTGTGTTAAAATCCCAAGCTCTGTTGGAGGTTTTAAATGAAAAGGAGGAGACAAATCCACATGCCTGTAAATCCTTGTGGCGCCCGGAATTTGGGGCCTATATGATCGAAGGTACACCGGGAAAGCCCTTTGAAGGTTTTCTAACACACTTCAATATGTTGGAGCCAAACATGAGATATCGCCGCGAAGAGGTTACTGAGCTGTTGGAGAGAAATGAATGTATCTTGTCTTTGACAAATTTCCCCCGCCTAGGATGTCCCGAGTTTACATATCCCATATACTTGCCACAGCCAAATAACCCCAAATCCATAACAATGTCAAAATATTATCCAGATGAAGCCACCTTTGAGGGTCATCCTCGTTTTAAAACTGCCGCAAAGAATGTGCGCATGCGCAGGGGTGAAAAGGTGGCAATTAAAGTTAAGGTATTTAAGGATAAGAATACACAATTCCCCGTTGAGGGAAGTCCAGCCAATGAGCCTGACATGGTGGTCTTAGATGCCACAGGTTTGGGTATGGGTTGTGGATGCTTGCAGGTAACCTTCCAAGCTACCGATATGCAAGAAGCTCGCGCTCTATATGATCAATTGGCCGTAATGTGTCCCATTATGTTGGCACTGACCGCAGCTTCTCCCATATATAGGGGTTACTTGACAGAAACTGATTGCCGATGGCACATTATAAGTTCGTCGGTGGATTGTCGAACGCCTGAAGAACGAGGTCTCAACCCTCAATGTGGAAACAAATACTATATACCCAAATCTCGTTGTGATTCCATTAGTTCATATCTTTCGCCAAAAGGAGAGAAGTACAATGATCTCCACTTACCATATCATCAAAGGGATTATGATCGTTTACGCCAAGGTGGAGTGGACCATCTGTTGGCTCAGCATGTGGCCCATCTCTTTGTGCGAGATACCATTAGCCTGCTGGACGAGAAAGTCCATCAAAATGACAAAGAAGAAACGGACCATTTTGAAAATATCCAATCCACAAATTGGCAGACAATGCGTTTCAAACCTCCTCCACCCAATTCCCCCATAGGATGGCGTATCGAATTTCGTCCTTGTGATGTTCAGATAAGTGATTTTGAAAATGCAGCCATTGTATGCTTTGTAATTCTGTTGACGCGCGTTCTGTTGGCCTACGACCTGGATATGTTAATGCCCCTTAGTCGCGTTGATGAGAATATGAAAACAGCCCAGAAGAGAGATGCTTGTCGTAAAGGCAAATTCTGGTTTCGTAAAAATGTTCTGCACCCAAAGGACAAACAGTCACATATTTATATGAATAACTCATCTAACAATAGTGGCTATGAGGAGCGATGTGGCGATAAGATGTCTTTCGATGATTATGAACTTATGACCATGAATGAGATATTCAATGGAAAGGTCAGTTAAGAATCCAACTTTTACTACAGAAACCTTAAATTTTTCTTTTAATTTCTTACAAATTGCAGTCTAATGGCTTCCCCGGCTTGATACCTTTAATATATAAATTCCTAGAACCCATGGACATCGATGGCAATACGTTTGGTGTCATTGACAAATATTTGAGATATATGCAGCAACGGGCGTCCGGAAAAATCATCACAGGAGCTCAGTGGATAAGAGAGCAAGTCCTGCAACATCCAGAGTACAGGTAAGATTTTCGAAAAAAAATCTTGAATACACACAAAATTATCATTTAATAACAAATTGAGCCGAAACACACTCAGAGAATTTTTTTTAGTAAAAACAGCCAAAAAGTTTGCTGTTACAACGAAAAGTCCGCGGAAAATGGGAAAGCAGTAAACATTTTCAGCTGTCTTCTGGTTTCAGAATAACTATCTGATTCGAATTAGCTGTGTCCTTCCGTCAATCGGGCAGTATGTCCATGTTAATTTTTCAAGAAAGTAAAGGTCGAGAAGCCTATTGAAAAATGTTCGTCAGATTTTCAGTAATAATGCAATAAAATGGTAAAATTAGAGACGTTGTAAGCTCCATAAAACGTATGGATTTTGGTCGAAATCGGTTCAGATCTGGTTATAGCTCCCATATATATGCTCGATCGACTTACACTAATACTGCAGTAATGTGGTCATTTGTCAACCGATTCTCATGAAAGACTTCTCTTATGATTCCCGGCATTGCTGCTGAATTTCATAGAAATCGTTTCATATTCAGATATAACTGCCATATATATGTATCAATCGATTTTCACTTTAGAGCCTTTGTCAGCTTATTCACTTTAGAGCCTTTGTCTAAATATACACAATGCTTTGCTGTCACTGTCTAGAAAAGGCATTGTGTCCGTCACGACAGCTCACTGTCTGATCGGAAAATATGCCGACAGACTGAAGGTTGTCAGTAGCGACTTTTGCCGAAAGTAATGACTTTTGTGAGGACGTCAAGGAAGAAGAGACTATAGAACATCAGCTGTGTGTGTGTCCCGCACTAGCAGTCAGAAGGACTGACTCCCACTATATGCCCGGATTTCATTCGAAATTATCTTTTTTAAATGTACGCAATGTGGTGTAGGGAATCAAAGGGTAGGCTTCGCCCGACTTTAGCCCATCCTTACTTGTTTTTTGAAGATTTAAAATTAGAAACAGGGGCTAAACTCTTTTGGGAGAAGTTTTTACATGGCATATTATACGAATGGCATATGACAAATGTCACCACCACTAGGAGGGGATAACCGCCGATGAATTTTATGATGTTCTCACCAGGATTTGAACCTAGTTGTTCAGCGTTATAGGCGAACAAACTAGACTCTGCGCTACGATGGCTTCCGATTTCAAATAACAGCAGACAAAATTTCTGTTGTCCTAAAGTTCAGCGAAATTGGAAAACAAATCACGTTTTATAGGTTCAAGACCTTAAATCGAGAGGTCGAACTATATGACAGCTATATCCAAATCTGAACCAATTTGGGCGAAACTGAAAAAAGTCGAAGAGACCGATGTTGAATTTTGGTTTAATATTGTACTTTTTGGCAGTTATATCCAAATAAAGACCGATCTGAACCATACAGGACAGGGATGTTGAAGAGCTTAACATAAGTCACTGTGTCAAATTTCAGCGAAATCCGAAAATAAATGCGCTTTTTATGGGGAGATCGGTTTTTTGGCAGCTATGTGCAAATCTGGACCGATCTGGGCTATTTTCAAGAAGGATATAGAGTGACTCACTGTCCTAAATTTCAGCGCCTTTTATGGGTCCAAGATCTTAAATCGAGATATCACACTATATGGCAGCTATATCGAAATCTGGACCAATATGGGCAAAATTGAAAAAAATTTCGAAGGGCCTAACACAACTAACTGTCCTAAATTTCAGCAAAATCGGACAAAAAATGCGCCTTTTTTATAGGCCCAAGACCTTAAATCGAGAGATAGGACTATATGGTAGCTATACCCAAATCTGAACCGATCTGGGCCAAACTGAAGAAGGATGTTGAGTGGCCTAACGCAACTGACTGTCTCAAATTTTAGTAAAATCGGATAAAAAAAGTGGCCATCGTAGCACAGACGTTAGCATATTCGCCTATAGCGCCGAAAGCCAGGGTTCAAATCCCGGCGTGAACATCAACAAAATTTCTGCGGTGGTTATCCTCATACTAATGCCGACTTCATTACTAAGGTATCCTGCCATGTTAAAACTTCTCTACCAAGTGGTGTCGCTATGCGGCACGCCGTTCGGACTTGGCATTAAAAATGAGGCCCCTTATCATTGAGTTTAAACTTTAATCGGACTGCACTCATTGATATAAAAGAATTATCTCCTGTTTCTTAATGGAATGTTCATGGAAAAATTAATATTTAGTAGTAAATGTGGCTTTTATGGGTCTAAAACCTTAAATCGGCAGATCGGTCTATATGGAGGCTATATCAAGATATAGTCCATTATAGTCCAACTTCAAACTTAACCTACCTATGGACAAAAAAGTTTCTGTGCAAAGTTTCAGCTCAATATCTCTATTTTTAAAGACTGTAGCATGATTTCCACAGACAGACGGACGGGCATGGCTAGATTGTCTTAAATTTTAATGACGATCAAGAATATATACTTTACAGGGTCGGAAATGGATATTTCGATTTGTTACAAACTGAATGACAAAATGTATTACCCCCATCCATCAGTGATGAGTACAAAAATGTACGCCCCAAATTCAGAAATAATTTATATTTACCTATAGGCAGTGCTTAACTAATGTTAAGCAGTGCACAAATGTTGAGCAGTTCCTTAAAAAGTTTAACCTTTTTAATTTTAAATCAGCAGACGGTGTTTGCTGATATCAGCAAAATTTTTACGCTGGGTGCAATTAATTTCATTAACTAATCGTCCATTTAGTCAAGTAAACTTTTAAAACAATAATTTATTTAATCAAATAATTTTGCACACTTAATTCGTTTAATTAAGTTATTATAACTTCTACCATAGGATTGGGGTATACTAATTTCGACATTCCGTTTGTAACACCTCGAAATATTCGTTTAACCGCATAAAATATATATTTTCTTGATCGTCATAACATTTGAAGTCGATCTAACCATGTCCGTCCGTCTGTCTGTCGAAAGCATGCTAACTTTCGAAGGAGTACAGCTAGCCCAGTTCCTTAATGGAATGTTCATAGGAAATTTGATTTATTAGTAAAGCTAGGCGCTTGAAATTTTGCAAAAATTCTTCTTATTAGTGTAGGTTGGTTGAGATAGTAAATGGGCCAAATCGGTTCATGTCTTGATATAGCTGCCATAAAAACCAATCTTGTGTTTAAACTTCTTGAGCCTCTATAGGGCGCAATTCTTATCCAATTTGGTTGAAATTTTGTACGTGGTGTTATGGTATGACTTCCCAAGTATGGTCTTAATCGGTTCATAATTTGATATAGTTGCCATATAAACACATTTCCCAATTTAACATTCTGAGCCTCTGGAGGGAAATTTTGGATGTATGGTCCATATCGTTTAATAACTTGATATAACTTATATATATTGGAAAAAGTCATTCAAAGAACTTGACAAATGCGATCCATGGTGGAGGGTTTATAAGATTCGGCCCAGCCGAACTTAGTACGCTTTTTTTTTTAATTGAAAATAATTTTGAAAAAATTTTATTTTTATTCATTAATAAGTAATTTTTTTTTTCATTAATATATTGTAGTATATCCCACTTTTCTTATTCTTTTTTACAGACAAGATTCAATTGTTAGTGAGCGCATAAACTATGATCTTTTAAAGACCATTCAAAGAATACAAAATGGCAAAGATGTGGAACACATATTAAGATCAGGCTGAGCCGAGATAATGAAAGTAACATTGATGCTTACAATATGCATTCCCATTTGATAATGGACCCCATACTATAAAGTTGTATTATGGGCACTCAAGCTTCTGAAATTTTCAGGCCAATTCATCATCTAAACAGAGTTGTACAGCATGTAGTCAAGTTGTTCAATCTCATTTTTTATACAAAATTTAATTTTAATTTACTTTATAAGCAATACACATACATATGCATTTAATTTTGTACTATAGTAATTTAAGTTATTTTCAATTAAAAAAAAAATATATATATCAAATAATAAATATATTAGTTGAACAAATTGCATTAAAAATTGTAAGGGTGAACCCTAGAAGCAGTATTTTGACGCCATGAGAATAATTGCGAATATTTTGCATGGACTAACTTGGTGATAGGGGTCATCAAACGAACGTTGCCATATAACTGAAAACATGAGGGTTGTATTGGTAGATAGCATGATTGCCGCGATATATAAGAGGGACATTTGAAAACTTAACTTGGTAAAGAAAATAATAGAGATCTGGCCAGATCGACGTTTACTTAAGTCAAAGCCTTCTTACAATATTTTTCTATATAGCCTTCATTTTAGGCAAAGTCCTTAAAATCTCAGAATGCCGAGCTTCTACGGTACTTAATAACACTATACAACAGCAAAACTGGGTCATGGAAAATTCCGAATGGGGATAAATGTACTAGAGCACAACACCCAAAAAGGTTTTGGGTTCTCAGACCAATTTTTTTAGAGCACTTTTTGCTACACTATTTGCAATATATCCAATAACCCAAAAATACAAACTCGATATTAAAATTTAGGGTCAGGTATCCGAGGGAAATGCCGCACCCAAAAAAAACCCAAACCTACTACAACGGGCGAACATACCGATCAGTATAATGCAAATTTGCCGATGAACATTCCACTAAGGAACAGGGGCAAACTTCTCACATATTAATCAAGTTAAATGTAGCGGTTTCCTTTTTATAGCCGAGTCTGAATGGCGTGCCGCAGTGCGACTTCTGTATGCAAAATTTCAGCCAAATCGGAAAAGTATTGCGCCCTCTAGAGTCTCAAGAAGTCGAAATTCAAGATTGGTTTATATATTGGCTATATAAAAACATGGACCGATATGGCCCATTTACAATCCCAAACGACCTGCGCTAAGAAGTATTATCCAAGAAGTATTTGTGCAAAATTTCAAGCGCCTAGCTTTACTCTTCCGAAAGTTTGTTGAGCCAATTTGCTTGGAAAGGAACAATAGGCTTTATAATTTTTTAATATCGCAAGCGGGGCGGGCCCTCCCCTTACCACAACAGCACCGCCCAAAATCAAAAGTGGACAATTCAGAAAAATGTGGGACTCACATGAAAGGTATTTGGGAGTAGAGCACAAATGGAGTGTGAGAAGGCTGCGGATGGAACGATCTTTATTGTTTGGTTGCTGCGCCATAGCGAAGAAAGGGAGAATGAAAGAGCACACGTGAAAGCCAGAGGACTGCCATCAATAAGCTTGGTTAATCCGAAGCATTTCTGGCGACGCAGTCCTAGTAAAGGGCGTGGGTGACAAACCCGCACGTAACACTGTAGAACAACGAAACGGTCGGTAGGACGACAAAAATCTTATGACGAGATCCGGATCATGAGAAAACGAGGCTATTTTTGAAAGGGAGTAAGAAGGAGGGGGAGCCTTCGGTATTATAACGGTACACATAGAACAACGAGCCCACTTAAGCGGGACAGGTGTGGGGGACGTTGGTGTTTACAAGCCCCCAAAACCATTTGCTTCTAAGTTTATTTAAAAAGAAAGTTATTCGTGACGGAGTTGAAGCGTAATCATGTGATTGCGTTATATTTAGCGGGAAAATCACAACCGGCCATTGTTGGCCATCTTAAACACCTCAAAGTGAAACAAATGTTTGTGTATCGCACCATAAATCGTTATAATGATACTGGAAGCGTTGCAAATGCCATGGTGGTGTTTCAATAAAAAAAAACTGCAAACAACCTGAAAAGGTTCGGCGAGTGACAACTCGAGTTCAACGAAATCCACGCCGTAGTGGCGTTTTCTGACGTATTATCGGGAAAACATTTTGGAAGCTGCTTGGGAGCCGTGTCTACGCAACAATTTCGGCCGTAGACCATAGACGTACCAACAAGACTCGACAACGCCACATAAAGCTTGTGTAAATCAAGAAACCCTAAAAAATCATGTGCTGCACTTCATTGCATCCATACAGTGTCTGCCTAATTTGCTAGATGCAAATCGGACGGATTTTTCTATGACAAAATACCGGCAGATTGCATTTGAGCAACTTGGTCGCATAAAGCAAAAGTGAATGGATTCCAAAATTTAGATTACTTTCACATATAATTGTCATTTGAACCAATAAAAAATATTTTCATCCAAAAAAAATGTGGTCTTTTGTATTGGTAACACTTTGTACCTGTAGTGTGTATCCAAGTCTCGACGCGTTTGAAGCTTTAACATCACTTTTTTTTCTAATATATTACAGAAGCAGTCGTAAGTTGTACATGCATTATTCATATCTTCATCTGATAATAAACCCGAAATTATTAGTAACTTGTTTTTTTTTTATTTGTTTTTTCAAACAACGTAATATTATTAATGAATTTTTTATATTTTCCAAGAAATTATTCTTCACATCAATTATATTGTCAGTCAACAAAAAAAATAAAATACATAATTAGTTTAATTTTACGCATAAATCTAACTCAATAGATGCAACAAATTATTTCGATTTAAAATTTTTCAAAAAAAATTCCTGATATACTCGATCGGTCGATCTAGACATGGACGTCCGTCTGTCGAAAGCATGCAAACTTTCGAAGGAGTAAAGCTGGGCACTCGAAATTTTCCACAAATACTTTTTAAAGTGTAGGTCGCTTGGGATTGTAAATGGGCAAAATCGGTCCAAGTTTTGATATAGCTTCTAGAGGGAGCAATTCTTATCCGATTTGGCTGAAATGGTGGTGTTTTGTGCACAATTGTGCCAAGTACGGTTTAAATCGGTGCATAACCTGATATCGCTGCCATATAAACCGATATCCCGATTTGTCTTTCTGAACCTCTGGAGGGCGCAATTAGTACTTGATTTGTCTGCAATTTTGGAGACAGTATTTTTCTACGACTTGTAACAGCAAGTAAGATCCATTTCGGTCAATAACTTGATATAGCTTTTATATATTTGAAAAAGTTAATCAATGAACTGGACAAATGCGATCCATGGTGGAGAGTATATAAGATTCAGCCTGGCCGTACTAAGTACTATATATATATATACTCTCCACTTGTTTTTTTATGATAAAATGCAAATTTGCCCATGAACATTCCTCTAAAGAACTGGGGCAAACTTCGCACATATCACTGCGCAAGACCCCAAAAAGGATATATAGAATGATTTTTTAGTTATTATCTCTATGGCAACTCTGGTTTAAGCAGCTCACGCACGTTTCGTGTTTTATTTCACTGTCAAATATCTTGACAGTTTGGTCCAATAATTTAACTATGAATTGTTTTACAAACGAACATCGCTTGCAAATTTTTGAATTTTATTATCAAAATGCGTGCTCTGTTAAGAAAGTTCATCGCGGGCTTCTTCCTATGAGCGACGAAGCTCTTTTTTGGCTCAATGGGTACGTAAATAAGCAGAATTGTCGATTTTGGAGTGAAGATTAGCCAGAAGCATTGCAAGATCTACCAATGTATCCAGAAAAAGACACAGTTTGGTGCGGTTTATGGGTTTATGGCATCATTGGAACGTACTTCTTCAAAGATGATGCGAATCGTAACGAAACTATGAGTGGTGAGCGCTATCGTGAGATGATTCCAACTTTGTTTACTCAAAATGACAAGTGGTTTCAACAAGACGGTGCCACATGCCAAACAGCACTGCACAGCATAACTGATATAATGAGCCTTTTGCGGTTTCACGGTTAATTCGTGTGTACTTAGACATGCATGGCTTAATCTTTGAGACAAGCGTATAACTACTAGCAGGATTAACCAGAATAATGTTATTTGTGTATTTTTTTCAATCGAAAATACCATTTTTTTTTTTGGCGAGATTAATCTTTTAAGTTACTCTAAACAATACAAATAGCACTCGTATGTCAAAACGTTCTGAGTAGGTATAACCTCGAAAATGTCAAGCTTTACGATAGAGCTCTCAGTTGGCAGATTGCAACACAAGGGTTTTCCAATCCCAAAATACAAAAGGCAACCCTCCTATTAGGTTATCAACCGATACCATACTTGACACTGATTTTAAAAGTTCTACCAAAATGATATGTGCAAAATTTCAGCCAAATCGGATAAGAATTGTGGCCTCCAGAGGCTCAAAAAGTCTAATGGGGAGATCGGTTCATGTGGCAGCTATATCAGTTTATGATTCGATTTCAACCATTAATAGCACAGTTTTTTAAAATCACGCGCAAAATTTCAGACAAATCGGATAAGAATTACGCTCACCAGAGGCTCAAGAAATCAAGATCCTAGATCGGTTTATATGGCAGCTATATCAAAACATGGACCAATTTGGCCCATTTACAATCCATTTGATATTCAATCCATTACAATATTTTTGGGCAGCTTCTAGGGGTGAGGATTTTAAGGAGAGGGAGGATTTTTGGGCACTGTAGGCAAGTCCGGTATCGTTCCTATAGGTGTATTTTTCCGTTTGGAGGGAAGGGGTGTTTATATCAGATTCGTATTCTATTTCCAAACACTTTGAGTTGAGTTCCATACTCTCCCAATCGGCCTTTGAGGATTTTTTGGAGTGATTTATGGGGAGGAGTGGGCAGCGAATTTTAATGTCCAAATCGAATTCTACTCCTAATTACTTTTCATTTGAGTCCCATATTGCACCAATCGGGTTAAATGTCCTTTTGAGTTGCTTTCGAGGCGGGACCGACGCCCTGAGACCAGTCCCCATATTTTAATATGAGATTCGTATCCTACTCTAAAATACCTTTCGTGTGAGTACCAACCATATAGAGTGGTTTTAACATCTGAACATATTTTAATAAAAATTTACAGAGGCTTTCAGATTCAACAACTTTCAATACCGAATTTCGTGCAAATCCGTCTAAAATTGTTGTAACTACGCCCATTTAAGCCGAATCGGCCGAATTATATATATGGAGCTATAACTAAATGCGAACCGATTTTCTCAAAATTGATAACGTTTGTTTTTGCGCTTAGGAAGTGAATGTGTGCAAATTTTCGTAATAATTGAATAATAAATGCGAACTCTACCTTAATTACAAAAAACGACAGACTGACTATCAGCACAAGGGTTACCTTGCACGTTTTAGGGACATTGGCTTCATTATCTCGAATTTAGTACTACTTACGTTCTTCGTTATTAAATATAAATTGTTAAAAAAAAGAGTGGCCTTTAATGACACGGGCAAATAGCTTTAGCCGTTTCAGAGATATGGGTCGTCGAAGTCCCTAAAGTCGCGAAATAACCAAAAAACTGTGGTACGTTTGGGGTAAGGGTCCGCCCCTATTCAGGCATCAAAAAATTATATAGCCTATTACTTCTTTCAGACCATACTACACAATCTGTGAAAATATTAAGAAATTCGATTCAGCCGCTTTCAAGTCTTTATGGGACAAACAAATTTACAAATACAAATTCACGCAATGAAATAAAACGTTTAGATATTTTTACGAAAAACAAAATACTTATACTACGAAGTTTTTCTTTTAATGTAAG
The DNA here is from genome assembly GCF_963082655.1 of Stomoxys calcitrans. Lineage (NCBI taxonomy): Eukaryota > Metazoa > Arthropoda > Insecta > Diptera > Muscidae > Stomoxys > Stomoxys calcitrans. The sequence goes on from NC_081555.1 coordinate 135,310,809, forward strand.
TGTGTAAAGTTGCTCTTCAACATATCAAACGTTAGCCATCACAGTAGCATTATTAAACTAACTAACTTTGTTTATTTATACTCAGCCTTGTCCCTCCTACTAGATAGAAAGGTTGAGTATTTGAGCATAAAGCCCAGGGGCGTACATATAACTGCAATTGTGTGCTCGTCACTGGTATAGATATACTCACACACAAAATTTTTACCTTTTACCTCGGCCGAGTGCGCATGGTACACAAATGCAGGTATGCCCCATAACAAAAGTCATTACAATAACAGACAAATGGCTGCCAGGTACAAAGAAACACAATAAAAATTTCTAAGGCACATTCATTGTCTGGTAATATTTACTCGATAAAGAAATATCCATCCCAAAGTTGGTATTTGAATGAGCGAAAACAACAACTCCCATAATTTTTATTTATAGCATAACGAATACAGCAGATCATAATACAAAGCCGTAATGGAGTTTCGCGAAAATGTTTAATATAACATAAATGTGTATCAAAGCATCGAAATTAATCCAAATAAACTCTAAAAGAGTCTGATTTACCAACTGAGATCTGCTTGTATTTGGTAAAAATGTGGAGTTTGAATTATGCTACAACATTAAGTTGAAAATTGTCCCATCTATAGGCCATGAAAATTGCGCCATCTATAGGCGGAATGGAACTTAAAAGATACATTCGGTGGCGGAACGTTTATTTTTGTTCATTATTGCAAAACATTTAACTTTGCCGATAGTATCGATAGGAAAAATATCAATCGATATTCAGACAAATTATAAAATATCGATAGTGTCATCGATATTATACAAGCTCTACTATATGCTACAACATATAGTAGCTCTACTCTATGCTACAACATTAAGTTGAAATTGGCATCCTTTTCAATATGCACAAAAATAAGAAAAACATGTTACACATATCAAGAGTGTTAATGTGTTGTTAACAAGTTCGTGCAAGAATTTATTGAAAAATTTATTGCAAACAAAGTCCAACGTTTTTCGCAAAAGAAAATTTCCTTTATGTGAAACGAACTTTTTTTCCGCGTGCACCTATTAAGAAAGCAATATCAAATAAAGTTACTTGCATCAGACTATTGTCAAGCACAAAATAAAGATAAAAAGAATCATTTTTAAAAATAAATTTTTACCAAAGGAACAATTTTAAATTTTGCCAAAAGTGTGCATGGTAACAAGTATTTAATAACATTGCTTAGTACATATCTTCAAATACATTCAGTTGTTCTGGTTAATCAAGGTAGAATTAAAATCAGCTCATATAATTTGTGGTATTGTTGAGAGCAACAATAGGAATCACCGACGGCTCTATGAACAAGAAAACTATAAAATCAAAACAAAATCGTTAGAAGGCAAAGTCGTTGAGGGCAACGTGCCCCAGAACTGGTGTTTAATTACAGAACATTATTGGAATATTTTAAGTGTCTACATTTCTTGGCTAGACATTGAATTCCCGTTTTAGGAATTCGCATGACCGTTACCGAAGTATCTGCATGTGGCTAATAATTATTATTGATTGTATTCAAAGCCATTTAAATAAACAAATTTGGGGGATTGTAGTATCTTTGAAGAATAAGAAGTATAAACAAAAATTGACATAAAAAGGAAACACCCTAATGCCTCAAAGTCCCCTAACAGACATGTGTTAAAATCAGGATTCCCATACCAATAGTGTTTACACACCGGGATGGATCCAAGAGCACCCTTGGGCAAGGACTGCGGATCCAAGATTACTTTTGGGTAAGGAATGCTTTCCCTATGCAAGTCTGTGGAATCAAAAAAAAAACATCTAGGATAATAAGTCCAGCAAATCAAAGCATTTTGAGAGCAGGTAAAGATTAAGAAGTCAGGAGTAAATAAGAAAACTAGAAAATGGAACCGACAGATCTATTCTGAAAGACAAATAAAAACCATCAAAGGAAGCATCGCAAACAACAAATAATAAAAAACAAAGATTATATGATAATCTCTTTGTGGTGTCTTTTCTTTAGTGCTATATAGTTCCCAGTAACAGTTCCACCATTTTAACAACACATACACAGTGTAGCGTTGTACCGATGAAGTACCTCAGACTTTGAAGCTTTGAATTGGAACTGGCAAACTATCGATATATGCAACATCCGATATTTTCGATATTTCTAATAATAAATATCGATAGTCGACACTATTGTTTATTTCTCATCACCTATATTTCTAACGAAAATGTGAGGATAAAGCCGGTAGATCGATTAATATAGACGCAATGTCTATGCACAGGCCGAATAAAACCAAAACAGTTGGAAGTCATGTGAGAAATCATTGTACAACATTTTAGCCTAGTCGGATGAAAATGGCTGCGTTGGCTAGGTCATGTTGTCAGAATGGATGAAGAAGCTCCAGCAAAAAAGTCTTTTGAAGGCAAACACGGTGGTACACGCAAACCGGGAAGCCCAAAAGCCCGATGGAAAGATCAAGTTGTGGGAGACACCTCGAAACTTGGTGTCAGAGAGTTTAGAATGAGCGCAGAAGATCGAGGCGCTTGGAACGCTATTCTACGTTCGGCTAGTGGAAGAAATATTCTGTCATAGCCAATTAAAGTAAAGTAAGGATGAAAATTGCGCCATCTATAGGCTCTACTTTGGAGTGCACCAGCCATGCAATGCATTAAGCTAAACAAAAACTTGTCTATTATTCACATGACCTTGAAATTGAAAATATTAAATACATTTATTTAACTTCACCTAAATAAAATTAAACAAAAGAATCAAATTGCACTTCTACTGAAAATCAATTCCAATTTTGAGATTTAAAACGCAATTAGGATACACATTATGAACGTTTCAATTGAACTCATTTTATGGTATTTGTTATTTAATATTGAATTAAAATTCTGAATTTGTGGTATAAAAACATTCTAGTAAAATATACTCGAACCTGTACCTGACTAGAAATGATAATGGAACGCGTTGGTGGCGGCCGTCTCTTAAAATGTTATCAATACCAATTAGACAAAGACAAAGGAAACATTAAGGGCCATTAACCTCTAGACTTGTTCTATTAACAAGTGATCTTTAACGCCATTTATTTTGTAAAACAAAAACAGCAATGGGGGAAATGAGAGAAATAGAATTTTCAATTCAAAAAAAAAAAAACAAATTATAATAGGAAAAACCACAGATGTGCTTTCATAGCAAGTTGAACAAATGTATTAAAATAATATTGTATGCTTTGAGGGGTTTCAAAATAATTTCAATATAAAGGGTGATTTTTTTGAGGTTAGGATTTTCATGCATTAGTATTTGACAGATCACGTGGGATTTCAGACATGGTGTCAAAGAGAAAGATGCTCAGTATGCTTTGACATTTCATCATGAATAGACTTACTAACGAGCAACGCTTGCAAATCATTGAATTTTATTACCAAAATCAGTGTTCGGTTCGAAATGTGTTCATTCACCGTAACGTTGCGTCCAACAGCATCTTTGAAAAAATACGGTCCAATGATTCCACCAGCGTACAAACTACACCAAACAGTGCATTTTTCGGGATGCATGGGCAGTTCTTGAACGGCTTCTGGTTGCTCTTCACTCCAAATGCGGCAATTTTGCTTATTTACGTAGCCATTCAACCAGAAATGAGCCTCATCGCTGAACAAAATTTGTCAAAATTTGAACACATTTCGAACCGAACACTGATTTTGGTAATAAAATTCAATGATTTGCAAGCGTTGCTCGTTAGTTAGTCTATTCATGATGAAATGTCAAAGCATACTGAGCATCTTTCTCTTTGACACCATGTCTGAAATCCCACGTGATCTGTCAAATACTAATGCATGAAAATCCTAACCTCAAAAAAATCACCCTTTATGTATGTTTATATCAAAATGACATTTTTAAGATATATAAAATTTTCGGGAAATTTTTAAAAAAAATTAATTTAACTTTTTTTTAAAACTTATTTCTACAGAAAATCTTAACATTTTAATTCTATAGAAAATTTTGCCAACATTTTATTTGTATGGAACATTTTGTCAAATTTTGACTTGGCCTCGAAAGCCACTCATTGACTTGGCCTCGAAAGTATTTATCATATTCGTCTTCAATTTTAAAATACCACTTGTTTGAGCCCCACATTGCCTCCAAAATACTTGGTCCCACATTTCGATATCAGATTCGTATTCTACACTCAAATAGCTTTTATTTAAGCCCCATATTGTCACGGCCAGTAAATAAGTCATGTTTCGGGGGTTTTTTGGGGAAGGGGTGGACCCCCAGAAACTTGGTTCCACATTCGGATATCAAATTCGTATTCTACTCGCCAATGCCTTCCTTTTGAGTCCCATATTGCCATGGTGACTAAATATGTCTGATTTAGGGGTGTTTTGGGGATTGGAGTGTTCCCCCAAACACTTGATCCGGCAATTGGATATCAGATACGTTTTCTAATTTTAAATACCTTTCATTTGAGTCCCATATTGTCGTTATTGGTCCATATATATATTTTGTAGGTTTGAGGGTGGGGCGGTCCGCCAGGTACCCCATACGAAATTTGTATACCAAATTTTTGTTTTTAGGTTACTATAAGAGAGCACACAAAATTTCGCTTAAATCGGTTCAGTTCAGTCGGTTTTGTCAAAATTTTATTTCTATAGAAAATTTTCTCAAAATTTTATTTTTATAGAAAATTTTCTCAAAATTTTATTTCTACAGAAAATTTTCTCAAAATTTTATTTCTATAGAAAATTTTGTCAAAATTTTATTTCTATAGAAAGTTTTGTCAAAATTTAATTTCTATAGAAAATTTTGTCAAAATTTTATTTCTATAGAAAATTTTTGACAAAATTTTATTTCTATAGAAAATTTTTGACAAAATTTTATTTTTATAGATAATTTTTGACAAAATTTTATTTCTATAGAAAATTTTTGACAAAATTTTATTTCTATAGAAAATTTTTGACAAAATTTTATTTCTATAGAATATTTTGTCAAAATTTAATTTCTGAAAAAATTTTGTCAAAATTTTATTGCTTTGGAATATTTCGTCAAAATTTTATTTTTATAGAAAATTTTGTCAAAATTTCCTTATTTCGGAGTAAGATTTTCCAACAGATACAAGCTTTTTGAAAACAATTTGAGTTTTCATTCGTGGATTTGTGCCAAATTTCAGCACAATATCTCAATTTTT